>NW_022103915.1:31803740-31820703 GCF_000313985.2 Echinops telfairi
CCAAGGGCTCAAGTGGAAAGCAAATGTTTTGAGAATGATGAGGGCAACAACAAAAAAATGTGCTGGAAAACTTGGTTTATACACGAGTATATACGGTAGTTACAAATCCGATTTAAAAACACTTGTGGATGGATCGTGTTCATAATCTAATCTGGGAACTGCCTGTAACTACATAGACTCTCTATTTGGTATGACAGAGAACAGCGTTTCTCTATATGCTGAGAAAAATCTGCTCTGTATTGGTGAGTGGCAACAAGAAATGCAACATCATAACTTTTGGATTATGAAGTCGAATCTATGCGCCCCATTATTAGAAGCAGAAACCCATCTGAGCATCATCAGGCTTCAGCTGAAACACAGTCTGCTGGCAGAATGTGTCATGTCCATAGCATAAACAACAAAAAGACCTTTTCTTAGAAAACAATACAATTTATTACTATTTTAAAACAAGTCTCACAAAATAACATTCAGAAAATCAACATTTCTAAATAATTTAACACAATAAGTTTAGTCATAAAGTCATGCTACAAAATTCCTGTGTATAAAAGATTACCAAAGTATTCATAGATGTTAAAATGTTCTTCAGATTAGAGTTGGTTTTAAAAGCCAAAGATTCTGGAATGACGCTGGGATCCTGCTGGCTGCCGCCCTGGGGAAGCAGCTGACTTCTTGCATGTACGGCTGACCACCCCCAGGCCCCAATATGGACCTAGCACTCTAAGCAACAGCACTTCAGAGGCAGGCACCCCACTGACCAGAGAAGCTTCCTACCCTCAGAACACTAGGCATCCTTGAGCCACCATCCAAATATTCATAATCCAGGTGCAGGAAAGATAGCTCAGAAGTTTCTATTCTGAGTAGACAAGAAGGTGGCACCAAGCAGGGAATTCCTGACGGACAGCCGCCTCGCAACTGGGCTGTGAACCACCTGGGGGAGATTTCTCTCTAACCTGCATGGGCCGACTAGGTACTTGCCCTCTGCCCTTTGGGAGGACGTACTTTCTAGCAATATCCAGTTCATCATTTTAAAGTGCAAATCTACTGAAAAATCTTTTACTCACCCTCACCCCCTTGTTACATATGCAAGATCATAATTTGATTGGCTGCTTCCTCTCCAACCTGTCCAATATGGGACACTACCTCGAATCCAGTTATGACTTTTCCAAGTGTCAAGGGAAAGCTCTGCCTCAATGTATCTTGGGTAGAAAGAGGTGAGGCTAAGTCTATTTCTTCCTCTCGGCTATCTTCTTGGTAGTCACTGATTGATTACAAGGCAAAGAAGAGATAGAGTTCTAAGAATTCAGTGATTTTAAACATAACATTTTTTCTCTATTGCACCTATTTTACATTTTTACCACAAAACAAAAACAATGAGACACATGCTAGAGTGAAGATGCAGGAATATGGTCACAATAGCTGTGTCAGATGCATCAACACTTGCTACACTGCATCTCTCTTAGACCTATCTCGGTTTATTTACAGACGCATTAAGCAGCCCAAATAAAGAAAAGGTATGCTCAAGGAATAACTGTCTGGCAAAAGATGAGTTGTGGTTATCAGTTTTCTACTTTTACCAATACCTACAATGTATAAAGGTCAGTAAATGGACCATCTGTCTGCAGTCAAAGACACGAAACTCCTCTGCTTCTCAGCAGGGAGTTGATTCTGCTACAGTCTTTATAGGTAAATGATTACATCCACCCTTTTTGTGCCCTACCCTTGGCCATACAGTCTACGAAGAACCCAGTTGCAAGGTTCTGGGCTACAGAGATGGCTACCTTCAACGCTCCTAATAGCAGGAGAACAGATTGGCCGTCAAGATCCATTTCTCCTTGTTTTGCTTAAGCCCACTGATGAAAGGTATCAGAATAGACACCTATTCAAGTCAAAATGTCTCTTCCCACATAGAAACCAAATTTAAGTGTTTCCATTTGAGGAGGTGATTTAGTAACCATGCCCAGTTATTGACCAGCTACCACCATGACCAGACATTCTTCTGATCACACCCAAATCGATAATGACAACAGTTAATTTTTATACATGATTGCCAAATTTTACACGGTGCATTTATGTATTTAATAACTGCTACTGTCTGTGGAATTCTGCTCCACAGTGAATGACAGAACGATGAGCCAAAGCACATTCAAAATGTACAGCTGCAGGGACAAGGCAAAATCCATGATAGAGTTGGATTCTGTTGATGTTGAGAGAGAGGTAGGTTAATGACCACTGTCCTAAGATAAACAATAATGCTAGGAAATAATAAGCTGAGATAAGCAGGGGGCGGGAATAAAAAGTTGACTTCTATAGCCCTGAATTTCTAATGGCTCCTGTGAGAAGGAGCAATACAAAAGAGGAAATCCTTGTGGCCCTTTCCTTCTAGCCATCAAGAGTAAATGCATCACCTCTGGCATGCTCTATAATCAGGTGGCCTCCGGCTACAGCGTGAAAACGGATGCCCTGGTGAAAGCAATGTTGCTCTGACGTCTACAGCACTACTTCTCCACTTGCATGGCTTTGCCCAACCTGGCCCCACTCCTCAGGGGCATATGGAAGTGTCTGGAGACATTTTTGGTTGTCACAGTTGGGAAGTGGATATTACTGACAGCTTGTAGGTAGAGACCAGGGATACTACTAAAATGTACTAACAATACATAGAATAGCCACCCACAGCAAAGCTCAAAATGTCAGCAGAACCAAGGTTGAGAAACTCTGGTTTAAAGATACAAACACGGATTAACAAAGAACACTAATACCTCTTGAGACCTGGTCAAGTAGATTGGCCATAGACTTAAAGGTCGGGAACGCCGAAAATCTGATTTCCTTAGTACAGGAAAATCAAACTTCCTGTGATAATTTAAATTATTCCAAAACTTACAAGAAGATACTTAACCGATCCACTCAGATAGCCTAGTGCTTTAAACCAGGAGCACTGGGAGGACCTATTCTCAGCGAGTCAAATGTCTAATTAGAGCAGCACAAATGAAAGCACTGAATATCAGCTAACATCACAGCAGTCAAAGGCAAATTGAGAGAACATCCTGAACTTTCTTCTATTCCCTAATAGCATCCTGAACTTTCTTCTATTCCCTAATAGCATCCTGAACTTTCTTCTGTTTCTTAATAGGGTTCTGGCATTAAAACTATGGAAGGATGCACAAAAGTCCTCAAATATTTGTTGAGTACAATGAAAATGATTTGTGTGTGTGTGTGAAATGGACACAGAAAAGCACCTTAGATTTCTGAGAACTACAAGTGATTAAAAGATACTAAGAAACAGGACAGGAAAATTAGTTCCTATACTACGGAATCCAGAAAAAAACAAACACCAAAACCTTTAGCCACGTTACAAGTAAATTCAATATGAAGTAATCCATTCCCTATCATATTCATTTCCAAGATAACTTTTAGACAATACACCCACACATAGCAATACGGCTTTAAGAGTGCCTACTGGATGAAGTGCAAACTGTAAGTACAGATCGTCTTCCCTCTCAGCCCGTGAATTTTAAATGTCAAGAGGAACAACAAAAGGGCTCCTTACCCTGCAGTTCACAAAGAACGCGCAAGAGCTCTGAAAGTTGTAAGCCAGTCAGAAAGTAAAGATTTACTGTCTAGCGGATTGGAAGGAAACTAAAAAAACGTGTTGGATTAAATTCTTCCTCTTGTTTACATTGAGAGCTGATTGTCAAAGCAGTGGTCCCTTTTGATCCGGATGACCCTTAGCGAAATCAAGTGATTCCTATTTCAAACGATAGCAGACAACTTCTGAAACCCAAGACTACGGACACAAATGCTGTTTAAAACAACTCTCCCCCTTAACTATGCAGACGGGGAGTCGGAATCAATGGTCTCTAGCTGAGGGGCCTGAGGCACAATTTGGCAGAGGGGCCCTGGCTTCTTTTTCAACCTGGCATCTATTAGTGGTTCAGGGCTGGCCTGCTATGGACTTCAACCGGGCACAGATTACAAATGCCTTTCAGTTTCCAGAGAGAGAGGAATACCATAAAACGTTGACCTTGCCTGCTCAATTCTAAACTCTGCCTTCATTACTTGGCAATTTTTAGGTTGAAATCCTACAAAGCTTCACATAGGCAAGCCTCAAAAAGACAGCCATTTGCCTCGAACCCCATAATGATGCATCTCACCATCTCTCTTCTCCTTGTAACTACTTACATGACACACTTAAAGAGCTGCTTTATGAAGAACTTCTCAAAAAATATATTTTTAAATACTTAGTATCATTTTTAAAAACTCTTTCTTGCACATTCTATACCCTTATAGCCAGAACCATCACATTCCCCAACAAAGAAGGTCACCAGAGTCACTAAGGCAAATTTGACATCTATATCTGCCAGTGTCTAGGGTACGGATTCAAATCCAGATATTCCTTAAACCAAAGGAATTATAAACCAAAACGTGCCAGGGCCAGGTTCACATGAGTAACATGACCACATTATTGGTGAAGGAATGATCCTAACAGTGTTTTCACCACTGACCCAGATCATAAAATGACTGTGTACACTGACTTGAATTGTCCACATATGTAGATTCCAGTTGATAATACAAAAACTTTATGAAACACAAAAAGTAAATACAACATGGGCTATACGGTCTTCATGATATTCAATTTCCCTTGTTTTCACCAAACTTAATCAAATTAGAGCTTGGATCCCTGGGTCCAGGGCTGCGCTGTTATTCTAAGAGGAGCTCTTCCTGTCACCTTTGCCGCCTTCGGAACCAACGGCCTGATACGTCTGTGCTTCCCATTCACCACGTGAGCGTTCGATGCTCCAGAAAGACGGTCCACAGAGACACAGCGAAGTGTGTCCTTTAAACACCTGCTTTAAAAACTGAATGCAGAACCATGCCTGTTCCTCTGTTGTTCTAATAACTGCTTTATGATGGATTGGTCTGCAAAAGGTTTCAATAGATGGGACCACAGTATATAACGGGGACTGAAGACAGAGATGGAAAATGTGTACTTTCTGAGAAGAAGGCTGGAATCTATAAAGTAGGTGCTATCATTTTAAAGGTGACACACTGTTTGAACAGGTTACAAGAAAGAAAAAGGAAGGAATGACAATTTGTCTTTTCTTAAGAACCTTTTGACCCACACACAATCTTTAAAGTAGACAATGATATAAAACTTATCTATTGTTCTCATCACATTGAAATAAATTAATACGAAGCAGAAAGTTTGATGTTAGTTTTCTTCTTCCTCGTCTTCTTTAATTACTGGGGTACCTAAAAGAAAAAAATATATTTCTGGTCATTTTCAAGAGATGGTTAAAATTCTAAGTGAAAAGATTTTCCTTTCATGCCAGGAACACCAATATGCTGTGAAGGGTGCCATAATAACAGGAATTCCATAAACTCTTCCATTTCAGTCCTACAAACTGCCTTGCAGGAAAATGCTCAAATGGGTTTACTTAAGTACGTATTACTATTCCTCTCCCCATATGAAGGACTGCACATAAAAAGGCCTTAAATGTCAGGTAGAAAACAAAAGTCAGTCCTGTACACATTAAAAACCTTGCTTGCCTTAAAATTGAATGTGGTGACGAATGCACACCTCTTTTTTAAAAAGATTAATCTATTGAATTGTATGATGTGTGAATCACATGTCAATAAGTCTGTGCTGTTGTTGTCCACAAAAAAACCCAAACCAAAAACCCTGCTTGCATGTTAAACATGATTAAGTATTCTTCATTTTTCACCTTAAAATGTATAATTTTTATGTGAAATCCTCCAACTATTCAACAGTGAGGATCTTTTTTTTTTTTTTTTACAGAACTGCAGAGAAAACAAAATGCATCCATAGATCCTACCTGGGCCAAGGCCCACCCATTTCTGACTTCCAGCACTTTTAAGCCTACCCACAATTTGATCCCAGCCAACCATCTTGTCTAACCATTTGGCCATTTACCCTCTACTCTTGCTGAATTATCAACTCATTATCTTCCCAACTCACTGTGCACACTCTTTCCTCTGGACTCTTGATGAACAGAGTTCCTCCATTTTGGAATGTCCTCCCAAATTGTTTTCCCATCTAAATCCTAGCCTCACGCAAGGAGTAAGTCCTCTGCGATACCTTCCCAGATGTCAATGTATGCTCTTTATGGCAGTCAGCATAGCTTGGCCTCGATCCCCCACAGCACCTGTGTCCTTCAACTTCGATGGAGAGCGACAGAAGAAGCAAGAGAATGAATGGAAGGCAAGGGTGGTGAGGGGAGAGAGGGTTGAGGGTCAAGAAAGTCTTAACCACAGAGGACCAAGTCCTGTGTTTTCAATGTGAAAATGGAATATGGGTATGACCTTAAACTGTAAATTAGGAATATGGATAAGGTTTTAAACTGTTGAGGGAAAGCAAACAGTCCCAGTCTCCCTTGGGTGTTATAGAAAGCCCCCCATAGCTAAGGTGAGGGAATGGAAACAACGCTGGCAGTGTTCCCAACGTGAGTGACCCTGCCCTCTGGGGGGCGCTGGACCGATCCAAATGAAAAAGTCAGACTCCCTGCTATGCATTTTAACTCCTAGCGATCCTATAGGACAAAAGAGAACTGCCCTTGTGGGTTTCCAAGACTATAATTAAAAAAAAAATAAATCATTTTATTGGGGGATGTTACAGCTCTTATAACAGTCCACACATCAATTGTATCAGGCACATTTGTACATATGTTGCCATCATCATTTTCAAAACATTTTCTTTCTACTTGAGCCCTTGGTATCAGCTCCTTTTTTATGCCTCCCTCTCCCACCCTTGTGAACCCTTAATAAATTATAAATTATTATTTTCATATCTTATACCATTTGCTGTCTCCCTTCACCCACGCTTCTGTTGTCCATCCCCCTGGGAGGGGGAGTTAAATGTCGATCACTAGGATCAGTTCCCCCTTTCTTCCCCTTCTCCCACCATCCCCCTACCCTCGTGGTATCACTACTCCCACTACTGTTCCTGAGGGGTCTATCTGTCCTGGATTCTGTATGTTGAGAGCTCTTATCTGTACCAGTGTACATGCTCCAGTCTGGCTGGGTTTGTAAAGTAGAACTGGGGTCATGATCTCTGCAGGTCTATCTAGATAAGACAGGGGGGATAAACAATCTGGAGGAGAAAACAGTGGGACCTATGGTTCCAGGGAGACATGAAAGAGGAGGTGGGGGAAAGGAAGTGGTGTTAACAAACCCAGGGACAAGGGAACAACAAGTGATCCAAAATTGGTGGTGAGGAGGGTATAAGAAGCCCGATAGGGCTTGATCAAGGGCAATGTAACCAAGAGGAATTACTGAAACCCAAATGAAGGCTGAACATTATAGTGGGGCAAGGGGAAAGTAAAAGGAAATAGAGGAAAGAACTAGGAGGAAAAGGACATTTATAGAGGTCTAAATATAGGCATGTACATATGTAAATATATTTATATATGATGATGGGGAAATAGATCTATGTGCATATATTTATGGGTTTAGTATTAAGGCAGTAGATGTGTGGGAAACAAGACAGATTTCTTCCAAGTTGTCTCCCCTAAATATATTCCAAACTTAGCTGCTTGCTACACATGCTGAATGACTATACACTTGGAAGTCAACAGAAGTAGGTCAGGGGTTATTCTCCCTAAGGGTTATCAGCCATCCAGAGCAATCAGTCACCACTGTTTATCCCACAACAAGTAGGATCCACTCCCTTCTGATAAGGATAGTAGTAGATTGTTTCCCTGAAGGAGAGCCGAGGGAGGTCAAGCCCACTCAAGGGTGACCAAGGTTAGGTCGCCATCATGAATCTGGAGTCGCCCTTCCTATCACATGTATACCTCTAGTCCTTCCCCTTCCTATCATGTGTACACCCCTAGCTCATCCCTTTCCCGTTACGCCTATGCCCATTGTATATGCCCCTCCTATTGCTTGTATTGCCTATTGTGCAGCCCCTTCCTCTGACGTGTGTGGTTACCTGTAATCATATCCCCTAAGTAGATATAAGCCTTTGTTAGCAATAAATCTCTCTCCTGGCCTCTCTGCCAGGGCTGGGTGCAGACCTGGCTGTTGAGATCATGGCCACCCAGGAGGTGAGTATGCTACTATGAAATGTGTATGACTCCATTATTTCCATCTCTCTTCTATCTCTCCTTATTCTCTATGACTTTATTATAATCTTTATATATCTCAACCATACAATTGCGCTTACTGAACCCTCGATTAGTTGTGGGGGGCTGACTTCCCCCACACAGATGGACATGGGCCTCCACTCAAGTACACCCTCAATGCAAGAACACTTTGTTCTATTAAACTGGCATTCCATGATGCTCACCTTCCCGACACGATCACTGAAGACAAATGTGTGCATAAGCAAATGTGAAGAAAGCTGATGGTGACCAGCTATCAAACGATATAGCACCGGAGGCCTTAAAGGCTTGAAGATAAACAAGGCTCATCTGGCTGAGAAGCAACAAAGCCCACATGGAAGAAGCACACCAGCCTGTGTGATCATGAGGTATTGATTGGATCAGATATCAGGCATCAAAGAACAAAAAAATCATATCATTATGAATGAGGGGGAGTGCGGAGTGGGGACCCAAAGCCCATCTGTAGGCAACTGGACATCTCCTTACAGAAGGGTCGTGGGGAGGAGAGGAGCCAGTCAGGGTACAGTGTAGCAATGATTTACACATACAACTTTCCTGTAGTTCTTAAATGCTTCCTCCCACTGCTCCGCACCTCCCCCCGCCCCCATATCATCATCCCAATTCTACCATACAAATCCAGCTAGACCTAAACCTGGACCATGAAATTTAATATGGGCAGAAATGGCCATGGAGAGATTCGAGACAACCTATCTGTTCTGTAAGCTTTGTTTCCTTTTGTTATTTCATGCCACAAATCTGATTCTTACTCATGTGACATGCTGGGCTCAAGCTGCTGCTCAGAGTCACTCACCATCGAGCTTTTTCAGTCGGGGCACTCTCTTGGTTGCCTCATCGATCCAGTTCCCTTCCGCAGAGTGTTTCTCTTCCAAGGGATTGCCCACAAACACCAGGTCCTCCAGGCATGGCAGTTCTGCCAGTTTCACAAATTCAGCTACAAGCACAAAGAATCAACTCAGTCTGAAAATGGCAGGTTTTACTGTTAAAATCTTGGGGGTTGAACTCCAATATTGCTAATTCTCAATTTGTAGTTATGCAGGACAATTCAATTTTAAAATTTTGAGACTACAGAGTTTTGAAGGAAGTTATGCAAGTCATACCAGATGAAGTTAATCCCTGAAGACATTATGAAAAGAGAGGGAAAAGAAGACCTATCTCTTCTACTGCTATGCTAACTGTGATATGTTTTGTGTCAACTTGGTTGGGCCAGGATTCTTAGAGGTTTGGTAGTTCCTGCTGTGACTTAACACAATAATCAGTTCCATAATGGGATCTGCTATGAAAAGCCAATGAGCTGTGAGAAGATTAGGGTAGAATGCAACTCTCTTACTCAGGTCACAGCCCTGATACAATTGACATTTCTTCAAAGTGTGGCCTACTTCCTATATAAGGGTATGCTGTGGAAAAGCTTACTTGTTTTCTGCTGGGTCTGGATCCCACATCTGGTTCACTGACTTGCACTTTTTTGGATGTGAGTCAATGGCCTGCTATATTGCCTGCCAATCACAGGACCTACCAGCAACCTGCCATCTGATGTACTTACCTTGGATTCGTTCGTCTTTCTACTCACAAACCTGATATACTGACCTTGGATTCATCAGCCTCTGCAGACACCAGCCTGTGGGGTCTCAGATTGGGCTTGTTTGCTTGTACAACCACACGAACCATTTTCTTTATATAAAATTCTCTCTTTCTCTATCTATACACACACACATATACACACACATACAAATATACATATGTACACATACATATCCACATACAAATATATATATACACACACATCCACATATATGTGTATGTCACTGGTTTTATTTCTCTAGAGAACCCAGCCTAACACACTAACCACAAGAATGGAATGACAGGAAACAAGGTTCAGAATAAAAGAGAGCAACAAATGGATCTCCCATGAAAGAATTTCTGTGCTGTATCAGCGTAGACTAAAGTAAATTGTCTTTGTCTTTATCTATTCTTTCATTTGAATTCTTTTGAGAATATACACAGCAAAACATAGACCAATTCACCAGGTTCTACACACGATTTATGGGCATTGATTACATTCGTTGAGTTGTGTGACCATTTCACCTTCCTTTTCTGAATTCTTCCTCCCTGATTAACACAAATTCATGCTCCCCGCCCCATGCCCCATGATTCCTAGGTAAGATTTGTAATTGCTGTTGTCAATTTGATCTCACAAAAATAGTTCTTAAGATAGCATAATGGTTCCAGTAGACCCCTTTTACAAGTTAAGGTAAGCTACTGTTTGCTTTGAGGATGATTTCAGGAGATATTTGGGGTTTAAGGTTTCAAGGTTATCTCAGAGCAATAGTTTCAGGGTTCACACTGGCCATCAGACCTCCTTCTGTAACCCTTAGGCACTAGAACGTTAACTGGGAAGTAGAAAAGAAGCATTGAATACGTCATTAGGCCAATTAACTGGAATGTACTCGTCATGACCATAAATTGCCAAACAAAGGAACTGAATTCTACAAGAGGGTACCCCCCCCTTTAAATTTTTTTACAAAACAACCTTATCACCTTCAAAGTACTCTCCATTACACTTAATACATTTGTCAAGTCTGCGATTCCATTCTTGGAAACATTTTTCAAACTCATCTGTCTGGATGGCTGACAGCACCTCTCTCATTTGTTTCTTCATCTCTCCTACATCATCAAATCGCTATCCTTTCATGTCCCACTTCATTCATGGAAACAAAAAAGTCACATGGAGAAAGGTCAGGTGAGTAAGGTGCTGGGGCAAGAGAGGCATGCTGTAATTTTTGCCCAAAACTGGCCCACTGAGATAGCTGTGTGAGCCGGGGCATTGTGGTGCCCACCAGTCTGCCACAAATCAGGCCTTTTTTTGGTCATCAGGTTTTATGTAATATATTTATAACCTCTAAACAGAAAGCTTGTTTAACAGTCTGACCTGGTGGAATGAACTCCAAATGTACTACAAGTTGACATTTTTGTCCTTTCGGGAAATTGACAGATGTCCAGAATGAGGGATTCCATAGACACTGCGCCTTTTTTGAACTGAGAAAACCACTGTGCCCTTTGGTTTTTTCCCCCGTTGTTTTCTTTTTAGGTTTTTTGCACCTTCCCACCGTTTTTTGGGGCTTTTTTTTTTCCCAAGCAGAAAATAAAATTCCACAGCCACGCACTGTTCTCTTAAATCAGCCATCACACACACACAAAAGTTCAAGTGAAACTGCTTTTATGAAAAAATTCACTGTGACCAGAGAAAACCTTCCCCAGTGACACCATTGGCTGCAGTAACTCATAGCGAGATGCGAGATGCTCACCTAGTTGGGAAATGTGTACTACGAAAGTTACATCCAGCAGAGCTTACTTCTGTTTTTTGGGGGGTACCCCTGCGTATGTGGTGTTCAGTTGCAAATAAGCAGCCTCAGCAGTTTGGGGTTTTTTTTATTGTATATACATCCATCACATAATTTTTGCTAATTCAACTTTTTACAGCTATACAACTTATTGCCAGAAATGACAATAGTCTGCTGTGCGGATTGCTGTTTTCCCACCACTGCTAACTCCGATTTCTCTCTCCTGGCTGCCCCCGGTAAGCACTAATAAACTCTGGGCTTCTCTTTTTATATAAGTGATGTCACAATAGTTGTCTTTTTATGACTGGATTATTTCACGCAACATAATATCTTCCAGCTCCATCTATACTATAGCATGTATCAAGACTTCAATTCTCTAACTGGTACTCATATATATCCAGGTGATAGCAGAGAAAGTTAAAGATTTGTACACCATTGTTTGCTGAAGCTTTATTCCCAATAGCCAAAAGATAGGGGAAAACCTCAAAGCCCAGGGACAGATGAATGGTTAAACAAAATGTGGGTCCCGCACACAAGGATTACTACTTACCCAAACACTAAACCAAACTCACTGCCATCGAGGCTACACTGACTCACAGTGACCCTATGGGACAGGGTAGAGCTGCACCTGTGAGTTTCCAAGATGATAACTGTTTATGGGAGTAGAAAGCCCTGACTTTCTCCTGGGAAGCTGCTGGTGGTTTCGAACTGCCGGCCTTGCAGATCACAGCCCAATACATAACCACTCATTGTACACTACTCATTCAAACCTCTATAGCAGAATTTACCACATACTTTCACAATTACTGGATTCTAAATTATTCTTCCTCCTAAGTTGTGTATTCCTTGAAAAGTAATTATAGTTCATGGTACATAATGAGGCTTTGGTAAATACTGAATGCATAATGTACAATAAAATAAGCAAAGTGAGGGAGGGCTGCCTTAGCATTATGGTCTTCTGAGATATATATGGGATCAAACTGATAACAAGATAATGCAAGAGATTGGATAGGAACCTTAGGAGACAGCCAGCTTATGTTAACGAGGGAGGAAGAACTAAGAAAAAGAGAGCCAGGACGATTGTTCAAACCAAAGAACGCAATCAGTGGTACTAAACTGTACGATGGGAACTGGTTTATATTTCGTTGTGTATATTTTCAGCAATAATTTTTAAAATACAGAAATAATGGGAAAAAAGCAAAGCGATATCAAATAAACTTTTAAATTTAGTAATAAGAATTATTAAATTGATTCATTTCAACCTTTAGATAATAATTTTATAATTTTTATGATATTTGATAAGACAAGGCCTATGTAATTATATTCATTCTAAGTAAAAATTTAAATATCAAGCATTTAGCAGAAATATAGAAACTCATATAGCTATTTCTCTCTGTAACTACAAAAAAATGTTCCTAACTTGCATTGTGTGCCTTACTAGGCTATGTTCTACAAGCAGGTCGAAGGCCAGTCTTCACTTACCCCAGTCTTTCACTAGGTTATTAGACATGTAGAGAATCTTCAATTTCTTCATTACATGGATTCCTTTCAACTTCTCAATAAAATTGTAGGAGATCCACAGTTCTTCTAATGTGTCTCCTACTACTTCCTACAAAAGAAAGCAATCTGATTTATACATGCTAATTGTTATGCTTTTGTTACGCGTCCATCCTCCTGGCCTTCCCAGGGACTTGAGGCCTAAGGAACTGAGGGTTGTGTGGCGTTCTTTCTCATTAAAGAAGTCAAGTAGACTCCCTTTCTTGTGCCCTTTTAAGGTTGCTGCAGTACTTTAAGAGGCTAACACAGAAGGGTATAGCAAGTCTCCATAAAACCCAGAGACAAGGTCGGTAGAACTCCTCTTTGGATCCTGTCTGGAGTCACAACTGAAAAAAAAAAAAAGAAAAAGAAAAAAAAGGGTCTGATTATCAAAAAAAAAAGAAGTCAAGTAGAACTTTCTCTGCCTCTCTTCTGATTGATTGGAATGTTTTCTTCTCTCTGAGTGTTTCATTAAGTTAAAACTCACAAAGCATAATACTTCAAAACTGGCTACAACCCACTGGGAGGTTTGGTAAGTTGTTTAAAATGGTGAATGCAGAAAAGATCTGATACATAAACATTTACCTAATTCACAATTTAAAAATAAAGAATGGCAACTAAAATCATCAAGAAGGAAAATATTAGAACTATTTTACAATTGTTATTAAATACTATAATCTTCAAATGACTTCCCTATATATTCTAATATCTGATCCGTATAGCATTTAAGGTAAGCAAAGTATTCTTATTCCTATTAAAGAGAGATGAAGATTTTTGTCTTTTAATCAAACTAAATAGTAGAATGAGGCCTAAAATTTGTTTTTTCTCCCAGCATTTTTCAAGCATTAAAAAAGGTCAAAGAATATTCTAATAAAAAAAATTTTTTTTAAAGAATGTTATAATAATCATCTGTTTATCCACTCCCCAGATTCTACCATTAACTTTTTGCTGGTTGATACAGTAATATGTTAATATAGTAATGTCATTAGTAAATTAATACTTGTCCCATCACCTATCCACCCCACCCAACTAACCATCTATCAATTCATTTAGTTGTTTTAATATATTAAATTCAGTTTAAACTCTGGAATAGTATAAAGATCATATCATATTGCTTCTTAAATGTTATCCATTTGTGGTGGAACAAAAAATGTTCCTTCTTTTATAAGCAGACAGAAAGAAAAAGTAGGAATAATTGATGTTCAATCAAAATCCCTTCTAATTTCAAAAGAATTCACCCATGTCTACATGATAACGTCTAGAATGGGGAGCCCAGGTCTATGCCTGGTAACTGCTCTTCAAAGAGAATAAGTGTAGTCTGGATAAATACCCGGAATGCATCATGCATCTTCTATACTGGTAGAAACAAGGGGTGGGGTTGAGAATACATGGCCTGGGTTAGCTGTGTTTCAGTATAGCCCATGTAATCCACCTTTGTTTCAACTTTCCAAGTTAATAAATATTAATAATAACAGTTCCAAAAGAAAAGAAAAGAAACTTTGAATCTATTTACCCTAGCATTCTTACACCAAAACTTCATGATTTAAACTCCAAGACCTCTCAGATATATTTTTCCTTCAAATAATCTAATTACTTTATCATATACCGTGTAGACTCGTGTATAAGCCAAGTTTTCCAACACATTTTTATGCATTTTTTGTGGTAAAATTAGGTGCCTCGGCTTATATTCGGGTTGGCTTATATTCGAGTACACAGGTATATCTTTCAGAGGAGGGAACTAATTCTTAAAATAATGTAAGTCTTATTGCATACAGTTTGATTTCCTGTACTCTCATCCTTCTCAATTTAGACAGCATGGAGTAGAAAATTACTGAGCAGAGAATCACAAAACTTAGGTTCCATTCTGGATTCACCAAGTTAGTGTCATTTTATATGCATGGGGACAATGCTTCATCAGTCTTCAGCTGGCCAATTCTCCAAATTGTCAAAGGGATGAACCCACTCTGACTGATTTACAGCAACTTGCTTATTGACTTAGCTGTAGCAGTTCATTTTAGATGGGATAAGAGAAATAGGGTAGGACAGAACAGGAATTCCTTTCGATAGGATACTTAAAAAAAAAAACCCAAAACTTCAATTTTTGGATCAGTTTTAGGTTTACAGAAAAATTCTGTAGAAAGTCACGTCCCCATTCACCAGCTTCTTCCCACCTCCAACATTGTTTCTCTGATTTAACATCTCGCATTCCTGTAGCACACTGATTATACTTGCATTACTATTAACTAAAGTCCATAGTTTACACCATGGTCCCCAAACTTATTTGGCTTACCCTCGCTTCTCAGAATGAAAAAAAAAAATTACTCAGAACCCTCCTGACAATTAAAAACTTTTATACAACAGCCTATCATCCGGTTAACAGTTAGCTATCTGTTTTTGCAGCTGCTCTTGGGTCATTCCAGGGCCTCCCACTTTGGGAAACACTGGTTTACATGGAATTCTTGAGTGATGCAAACAGTTAAGTACTTGGCTACTAAATGAGAGGTTGGGAGTTCATAATCCATCCGGTGTCTCCTGGAGAGAAAGGTTTGGTAATTTACTTACTAAAGATCAGTCACTGAAAACCCCACGGAGTGAGTGCAGTTCTACTCTGAAACACATGGGGTCGCCAAAACATCATAATAGACGTAGTCAATTGGTTGGTGTTTGCTTGTTTTTTAAATAGTTTGCTCTGTTCATTCTGAACCGCCCTTTGGGTTTGATACAGGCTTAAAAGGAAACAGAGGAAGGGCCTAGGAAGCAAAGCAATGGATAGAGGTATAAGCATAGGCGTGTATAGATGTAAATGCAATAATCCACAAAAAGAGAGGTATTGGCCTATGTACATGTATTTATACAACAATACACTGAGGTAGTGGACGGACTTCGGGCCTCTGCTCATATCCCCCCTCAATACAAGAACACTTTGTTCTAACAAACAGACATTCTGAGATGGTCACCCTCCCAACACAATCACTGAAGACAAACAAAACAGATGCATAAGCAAATGTGGCAAAGAAAGTTGATGGGGCCTGGCTATCAAAAGACATAGCATCTGGGGTCTTGAAAGCTTGAAGTTAAACAAGCGGCCATTTAGCAGAGAAGCAACAAGCCTATATGGAAGAAGCACACCGCCAGTGAGATCATGAGGAGTCATCGGGACTGGGTAATAGGCATCAGAAGACACGTAACAAACAAACAAAAACACATTGTTGAGAACGAGGGGAAGTGGAGGAGAGACCCACAGCCCATCTGTAGACAATGGAACAATCTCCCTACAGAGGGGCCACAGGGAAGGGATGAGTCAACCAGGATGCAGTAAAGCATCCATGAACACACACACTATTCCTATGATTCCTTGAGGGTTCCCCACCCCCGACTATCATGACCCCAGTGCTGTTTCTCAATTCAGAGTAGACTGGGGCATGTACACAGGTATAGATAAGAGATGGAGGCTTAGGACACACAGAATCCAGGAACAGGAGTGGGAATAGAGATACCAGAAGGGGAGGGGGAAAGGGAGCAGAGAAAAGGAGAAAGGGGGAACCAATCGCAATGATTGACACCCCTCTCCAGGGGGAAGAAAAGAAAACATGGGGGAAGGGAGACAGCGGTCGGTGTGAAGTAAGAAAATAATAATAATTTATAATCTATCAAGGGGTTATGAGGGTAGGGTGGGGAGGGAGGGGAAAAAAAGAGGAGCTGATACCAAGGACTCATTAGAAAGTAAATGTCTAACTTTGGGGCCAGGGCTTGGCACCCCATCAGACTGGACCAGAAAACACTCCTAAAGGAACAACAAACAGTCCTCAAACTAACTACGAGCTTTTCTTTTTTGTTGTTGTGTTGGTTTTTTTTATTTTGTTTTGTCACTGGCCTTTTGTTGTTGTTGTTTTCTTTTGTTACTTAGTTTTGCTCTGTCTTGTTTTTGTGCATGTTATTATCTCCGCAGGT
>NW_022103915.1:31821806-31825205 GCF_000313985.2 Echinops telfairi
AGCATACAACTTTACTCTAATTCTTAAATGCCCCTCCCCCACCCACTATCATAATCCCAATTCTACCTTACAAATCCGGCTAGATCAGAGGATGTACACTGGTACAGATAGGAACTGGAAACACAGGGAATCCAGGATGGATGATCCCTTCAGGATCAGTGGTGAGAGTGGCGATACAGGGAGGGTGGAGGGAGGGTAGGGTGGAAAGGGTGAACCGATTACAAGGATCT
Source organism: Echinops telfairi (assembly GCF_000313985.2). Classification (NCBI taxonomy): domain Eukaryota; kingdom Metazoa; phylum Chordata; class Mammalia; order Afrosoricida; family Tenrecidae; genus Echinops; species Echinops telfairi. The sequence goes on from NW_022103915.1 coordinate 31,822,037, forward strand.
ACATATAACCTCCTCCTGGGGGACAGACAACAGAAAAGTGGGTTAAGGGAGACGTTGGACAGTGTAAGATACGACAAAATAATAATTTATAAATTATCAAGGGTTCATGAGGAAGTGGGGGGAGGGGAGGGAAGGGGAAAACTGAGGAGTTGATGCCAGGGGCTTAGGTGGAGAGCAAATGTTTTGAGAATGATGAGGGTAACGAGTGTACAAATGTGCTTTATGCGACTGATGTATGTATGGATTGTGATAAGCATTGTATGAGCCCCCAACAAAATGATTAAAAATAAAGAAAGAAAGATAAAAAGATTGCCAGCAAAAATAAGTAAATAAATAAAGTAAATGTCTGAAAAAGAATGAAGGTAACATATGTACAAACATGCCTGATACAATAAATGTATGGATCGTAGCAAGAGTTGTAAGAGTCCCCAATAAAATGATCTTTAATAAAAAAAAATAGTTTGCTCTGTTCCCTCTAAACAGCCCTTTGGGTTTGATACAGGCTTAGTACGTGTTCACCATCAGAGTATCACAGAGAACACCTTCACTCACACATGGTGTTTCTCTTAGCAGTATGCATTGAAGGTTCCAAGGATGTCTGGGATGTCCTGTTCACTCTTTGAAGTGCTACTTTTGTTTCAGTTTAGTGTTTAGCTACTTGAATGCAGCTGTGTGGCTCTGACCAAATTTCAGTGCATTTTGGGAATATGCCTCTGAGGAATGAGAATTTTTATGCTCACAGAATTAGAAGTGTTGTATAAATCTTGTTTGTCCATCGTGTAGTTCATTTTCAAAAATATTTTCAACCAATTGTTTTTTGTACTTGCTCAGATATAAAGATTTATTAACCATCTGAACTGAAGTAATATTTTTGTGTATTTTGGTCATTCAAAAAGTGATCCATGCCTAAAATATGAAACTGACATTTCCCAGAGGTGGACTGACAAATTTGACCTCTGGAATGGCACAACTGTAGGAAAAGGAACACTAACCACATTACCCAGGATTACATTTCTTATACAAGGTCTAATAGAAAAAATACTATGAGACACTGAAGAACATAATTTCATCTCATACTTCCCATTCCCTTCCCCAGAAGTCACAGCTGTCACCAGAAATATTCCATGCAAATATATACATAAAAATATCTGCTTTGGTTCTTTTCAGTTAACAAATTATTCGATTTTAGCACATTCAGGCAAGCCTGTTCCATTTCCCCCCTACATACACAGTATTTCTTTAAGTAACCTACTACTATTAAGGCATATAACTAGTTAAAATCTTTTGTACAACTTATGTTGCAGTAAGCAGTGCTGGTAGTGCATTGGGTTAAGTGTTGGGCTGCTACCCAGAAGGTAGGCAGTTCAAATCCACCAGCTGCTCCACAGGAGAAAGATAAGGTAGTCTGCTTCCTTAAAGATTTACAGCCTTAGAAGCCTATGGTGCAGTTCTACTCTTACAGGGTTGCTCAAGTGGAATCAACTTGAAGGCAGCGAGTTTGGTTTTAGGTTTATATTTTAATGAACATACTTGTTCCATCATTTTTGACCACATAGCGTATAAAACTCCTGCCCATAGAATAGCTGGGACAAAACATGTGCATATTTAAAACTGAGATACTATTGGCAAACTGCCCACCAAAGAAGCTGGACTAATCAATTATCTCAGCAAGGCGAGGCCATCTGCTGTCATAGAGATCGAGTCTCAAGAACCCAGTGGGCAGTCGCAGTGACTCGGAATCGACTTCATGGCTGTAGCCTTGGTTCTATACAGGGACACATTACGTGACTATCTGAACTTCAGTTTCCTTACTTTAACATCAGGATAACTGTATTAGCTATTTGTGAGTTTGAAATGAGATAATGCATGCAAAGAGCCTGGTACATAATCAATGACTTCAATAACAATAATAGTAATACACTTTGAATAATGGATGATTATTGGTAATACTTAAATGTGCCTATAATTTGTTAGTAAAAAATTAAGCACGTTTTTGAAAATAGACAAAAAATATGGTTAGTCAATTTCCAAGATGAAATATAATAACTGATAAATGTATAAAAATTAGCTGACTAAAGAGTAGTACAGATTAAGTAATTCAGTATCATCTTTGCCAACCATGTTGGCAAATACTAAAAATTTGTATAATAATCTATAGTGCTAGGAGTGGAGGGGATATTCTTACATGCCACTAATAAAAGTGGGAACTGGCATGAGTATAACTGGAGTGATTGATAGTATGTATCGAGAAGTTAAATGCGGAGCCTTCTGGGAAGGTGGCGACTGAGTAACACATACCAGAGGGACTCCACATAAATCAGTGCAGTAGAGTCACAAAGAGGGAAATTCCACACTGCTGGGTCACAGGAGGGGCATCATAAAGATAAGTTGGCATAGATCCACTAGGTTTTGAGGAACTAGGGGCTTTTGGCTTACCACAGTGGAAGCTGGCTAGGGTTTGACCTTAGCCCCGCCACTGTCTCGGCTGGAGCTGGGATCATTTGGAGTCAGCGCAGGGGCTTTATCTCAACATAGTCACAGCTTGTGAATGCCTCAGGGTTAGGGATTAAACCCCTCGAGCCCCACAGTCAGGGATCAGGGCTCAGATATATTGTTACTTTTGTTTCCCTCTTCTCTCTATCCCCCCACAGTCTCAGTGGGCTTAGTCTTTTGTTTTTCTTTTTCTCTTCTCTTTTCTCTCACCCACCACTGCCAACCTCCAAGACCACTCCCCATACGCCTGCCCTCCACCCAGCTGGGAGCGCTCCACCCTCTGCAGCATAACCCAAGGCTTGGGAAAGCCCGCCCACCCTCCACCAGGGATATGCCACCCAACTTCTTCCCAGGGAAATTCTGCTTGCCCTCTACAGTGCTTAGCACATGGCTGGGGAAATCCCACCCACCTTCTTCAGAGAAATCCTGCCTGAAAACAAAGGATTGATGGTTGGGAGTGGTGGGGTGGACAGGGGAGAGGGGGAGGTGGGGGAAAGGAAGTGATGTTAACAAGCCCAGGGACAAGGGAACAATAAGTGATCCAAAATCAGTGGCGAGGAGGGTGTAAGAGGCCTGGTAGGGATTGATCAAGGGCAATGTAACCGGGAGGAATTACTGAAACCCAAATGAAGGCTGAGCATGATAGTGAGACAAGAGGAAAGTCAAAGGAAATAGA
>NW_022103915.1:31826014-31837046 GCF_000313985.2 Echinops telfairi
GGGACAAGAGAAAAGTGGGTGAAGGGAGATGTCAGACAGCATCAAGACATGGAAAAGTAATAATAATTTATAAATGATGAAGGGTTCATGGGAGGGGGGTGGAGAGGCAGGAAAAAAAATGAGGAGCTGATACCAAGGACTCAAGTAGAAACCAAATGTTTTGAGAATGATGATAACAAATGTACAAATGTGCTTGACACAATGGATGGATGTATGGATTGTGATGAGTTGTATGAGCCCCCAATAAAATGATTTAAAAAGAAAAGTTAAATGCACATTTAGCTTCAGCTTGTCTCCTCTTAGGAATTTTATGTAAGCCCTCAAAGAACTGTGGAACGATATTCATACAGTATGATTTATACTAGAAAAACAGTAACAAAGCCCCTCCCCCCAAAAAAAACAAATCCTGAAAATAATCCAAATGTCCAATAGGATAAGAATAAAATATATTATTGTATAATGAGACTGGTTAGGCATTGAGTGGCTTGCCACAGGCTGGTGGTTCCAATCCACCAGCTCCTCTGCAGGAGAAAAATAAAACTGCTCCTGTAAAGATTTATAGTCTTGGAAAACCTATAGAGGGTCACTTTGAGTCACAGTTGATTTGATGGCAGTAGGTTTATACTACCTACCATGGAAAACTATGCAGCAATTAAAAAGAATGCAAATTCTGGAAAGATAACAGTATGCACAGATTTCTGATCTTCCCAGATAGACGCCAGGAACTGTGTCTATGTGAAGTCTAGGAACAGTCCTATGGGATGCTGAATTGTGGAAAGGCAAGAGCAGCAAAGAAATGCAGACAGAACCAAGTCAACCAAGAATCTCATTAAGTAGAAAAAGGGCGTCTGCCCCTGTTCTGGTCTCTCCCTCCCCAGTCAGCAAGAAGGTTGACTCTGTATACACCGCATACACTCGAGCCAAGGCACTGTTCACCTAGCAACAGGAATGGGTCCCAAGAGGTAGCTCTGAAATAAATAGGAAATATCTCTCTGATCATCTGTGGTATGCCCACCCTTTCCTCTCCTCCCCACCCATAGTGAACAGATGGCTGCCGCTCAGTCCTAGGCAACCCATAGCTTATCTGAGCACAGGGAAGGGCCCTCAGCTCCAGCTACAAGATGGTCCTCATAGAACAGGGAAGAGAATGACCACCAAAGACTGGGGACTTGATATGTAAGAAGACAGTACATTCGGCATGGACTTTCTAACTAGTTCAAAACAAAACAAAACTCAAGTCATTGCCCTGGGGTCAATTCTGAGCAGGACTTCGTACAAAGTTTTCTGGGCTGTAATCCTTACAGAAACAAATCATCAGCTATTTTTTTCTAGGGTATTGCTGGGTGCGTTCCAACCACCAACCTTTAGTTAGTAGATTGGCATAATGTAGTTAAGGCATCTTTCTGTTCAGCCAATCAGCTGATACAGGACCGAAATTCGATCCTCAAGAAGCACGGGAGGGAACAATAAACAAAGATTGCATACTACAGTCCCTGGAAGGTCCAGTGATTAGTGTGTGCTCTCTATTCTGTTTGGGAAGTGCGAGGTCTGGACTGAAAGAATTATCAGAGAAAGAGAAAGGGAGAAGTAGGCAGTGTTTAAAGGCTTTGCTAATCTAAGCATTTCATGCAGAGAGTAGCACTGTCAAAAACACTAATTATTTGGGAGAACTGAGAAAGCCAACATCGTGTAAAATTCAAGTGTCCTGGATTCAACATAAAAACCACAAAGGCACAAAAAGAAATTTGCTTTATTCGTGTGAACAAGTCAAAAGGAAAGAAATCATATTTATGAAAGCTCAAATAATAAACATGTTAAAAGAAATAATAAAAACATGTTAAAGGAAATCAGGGGCATAATTCATGAATAAAATGAGAAATTAAAGAGGTAGATTCTACGAAAAAGAAATCAAATAGGGTACAGTAGGAGACAGAGGAGAAAAGAAAGCCTCGTTTGCTCAGATGCATGATGGTAGAACTACATCATGAGTGTTATTAATGTTACTGAACTGCACATGTAAAAAAACGTTAAAATGTTTTGTAACATATATGTTTATGAGAAAAAATACATCAAATTTATAGCATGCATTGACTTGAAAGGATATATTGGCAGACTGCCCAGAGATACTGTTGAATTAAAAAGTTAAATTCCAGAAAAATGTCTTTTATAATATCAATACAAATATAAATAACATTTATCTAAATATATCAGGGTAAGTAAAAAAGTATCACTTCAAAAATAAAAGAAATTTTTACTGAACATAAATATAAAAATGTAGTTATATTTTCTTGATAAATCTTCCATCTATATAGACACACTTCTGAAAAGTGGTGTTTCCATCTCTCTACGCCATCTTGGAATAATCCTGTACACTTCTGTACACACCATGTCCAAACAGTAGCTTTGCATCCTCAAGGAAGTAAAGTCATCCTCTTAAATGTTCAAGTTCTATAAAGAAGTCTGAAGGGGGCAAGATTGGGGCTGTAAGGTGGATGGGGTAAGGTTTCCCCGTTCAATTCTCAAAGGATGTCTTGTTACCCTTGAAGAATAAGCAGACGCACTGTTGTGATGGGAAAAAAATTCCTTGATGCAACTTTCCTTGCCTGTTTCTAACCAATACAGTTTTCAATTTTCTAAGAACTTTTCCCATAATAAGTCTGTGAAGAAAGATTTAAATCATGATTTAAAATTGTCAGTATTTTAAAAAATATTTCTATTTTGTAAAATAGGTATTATTTTTATATTAAGGGGGAAATGTGTGTATGTGTTTAAAGTAATAATTAATAACATACCAGTCCATTTAGGTTCTTTATGTTGTTTCTTCCTAATGACAATATCCTCAAGTTTTCTGTAGTGGAGAGAAAGTAATTATTTGTTTATCACAACCATTTAGCAGTAAATCTAGCATACCATAATAAAGTTGTAATAAATCGTACATAAAGCCCTTATATAATAAGTAAGAAAAGCTATGCTGATAAAAATTAGTAATCAAGAAATAAATTTATCTATCATCTCAGGTTAACCCTGTAATCTTACTTCATGCCAATATTAAATAAACAAATGGTTAGCTATTTGGAATGGATAAGACTTAAACTGCTGGCTAGTAAAAGTATTCACAAACAAAATAAGAGTAAAGATTTCATTTAAATTTGGAAATATATCTATTTCACCGTACAGTATTAAGATTCACACTAAAAATAGAAATATGTATTTACATATACCATCTCATTCCACAAATGAGTAACTATCGTTCGGTGCTGTAGAGTCAGCTGTAACTCATAGCAACTCAATATATAACAGAATAAAACGCTGCCCAGGCCTGCACCACCCTCACGATTGTTGTTGGACTCACTGCTGCAGCCAGTGCCCACCATTTCACTGAGGGTCTGCCTCCTTCTTTCTGACACTCCATCCAGTGGGATGCTCTTCTCCAGGAGCCAGACTGTGGTAGTTACATACTTTCATGTCAACTTGATAAACAGAGTGGAGTCCAGCCAGTCAATCAGGTCACAGACTGATGGTGCTACCTAATGGGTGTGGCCTTCCCATGAGGAGTCTGGGAATTTCTTTTTCTACTGAGAAGCAGGCCACTCTCTGTGCGTGTTTCATCTTCCTGTTGACAAGCCACATGGAGCCACACTGATGGCAGCCACAGCCCTGGAGATGGATCCACCACCATTGGATCCACAAGATTTTGCACCCACTAGCCTATAATCTTCCTACAGTCTGCATCATTGCGTGTGGCTATGTTTGAGTCTGGAAAGGGACTTATGGACTAGTATCGAAGTTATGGGTTAATATCAGATTTATGGACTTGATCTGGACTGGGAAAGGATGGTTTCTTAATATACAATTACTCTTTGATATAAGCTCTTTCTTATACATACGAGTATCAATGAATTTGCTTCTCTATTCAACCCAGACTAACACAGAGTCTTTCTTGATAATATGTTCAAAGTATGTGAGATGAGGTCTTACCATCCATCCTCACTTCTAAGGTAAGGTGACCAGACGTCCCGCTTTTGGCGGGACAGTCCCGATTTTTAACAATTTTTCCAGCGTCCCGTGGCATTTTTAAAAGGTCCTGATTTTTGGAAAGACTGCACGACAAGCTAGGGTATACAGTTTTCGGCTGCTATGTGGTTATTTCGCCAGGATATGAGTTTTATCAATGGTGTTCCGCTTTTGTCCCACTTTACCAATGTTAAAATCTGGTCACCTTATTCTATGGGCATTCTGATTGCACTTTTCTAAGACATATTTGTTTGCCCATAGAATTTTGCCTATACAATTCTTCAATATTGCAAGTGGAAGCTTGAATTTTTCCTTCAGTTTTTTCAGCTTGAGTGTTTTATTTTCTTAATTCCAGGTCTTTACACATTAAAAAAAATCATTTTATTGAGGGCTTGTACAATGCTTATCACAATCCATACATACATGTTGTCAAGCACATTTGTACATTTGTTGCCATCATCTTTCTCAAAACATTTTCTTTCTACTTGAGCCTTGGCATCAGTTCCTCATTTCCCCCCTCCCTCATGAACCCTTGATAAATTTACAAGTCATTATTATTTTGTCATATCTTACACTGTCCGACATCTCTCTTCACCCACTTTTCTGTTGACCATCCTCCAGAGAGGAGGTTATATGTAGATCCTTGTAATTGATTCCCCCTTTATACCCACCTTTGTTCCACCCTCCTCATATCACCACTCTCATCACTGGTCCTGAGGGGTTCATCTGTCCTGGATTCCCTGTGTTTTCAGTTCCCATCTGTACCAGTGTACATCCTCCGGTCCAGCCGGATTTGTAGAATTGGGGGCATGATAGTTTGGTAGAATTGGGATCATGATAGTTTGGGAGAGGAAGCATTTAAGAACTAGAAGAAAGTTGTGTTTCATTGTTGCTACATTGCACCCTGATCTGCTTGTCTCCTCCCTGCAACCCTTCTGAAAGTGGATGTCCAGTTGCCCACAAATGGCCTTCAGGTTCCTACTCTGCACTCCCCCTCATTCACAATGATGTGATTTTTGTTCCTTGATGCTTGATACCTGATCCCTTAGACACCTTGTGATCACACAGGCTGGTGTGCTTCTTCTATGTGGGCTTTGATGCTTCTGTGCTCGATGGCTGCTTGTTTACCTTCAAGCCTTTCAGACTCCAGACACTTTACATTTTGATAGCTGGGCACCATCAGCTTTCTCCACCACATTTGTTACGCACCCATTTATCTTTAGTGATTGTATCAGGAAGGTGGGCACACAATGATATGATTCTTTGTTCTTTGATGCCTGATACCTGATTCCTTCCACACCTCATGATCACACAGGCTGATGTACTTCTTCCATAGTGGGCTTTGTTGCTCCTGAGCTAGATGGCTGCTTGTTTACTATCTTTACACATTTTATTATAATACTTTACTCTGTCTTATCAAACTGCCATTTGACATTTTCTGTTCAACTCTTTTACTTTATCATTTAGGCACTTTACATTCAAGAGCTATTCTACATTCAAGAGCAAATTTCAGTCTCTTCTGACATCCACTTTGGTTTTTCTTGTCTTCTAATGGGGCTACTGTATATTCTATATTTTAATTACAAGTGGATCTTTGCAGCTATTTCTTCTCAGTAAATAAATTTCCCCAAAACTTTGTTCAATCACACTTCTTTGAGGAGGCAGCCCTTTTTCAGTCATATTCCAACACCATATTAGATAATGTTCTGCTGCTACGCATAAGATTGTCAGTGACAAGTTTTTCAGAAGTGAACTAGCTTTTCCTTCTTTCTAGTCTGTAAGCTTGGTTGAAGCCTATTCACCATGGGTGACCCTACTGGTATATGAAATATCATTGCAGTTTCCAGCTTCACAGAAACACACCAGCCACCACAATACAACAAACAGATGGATGAGTGGAGAAAACAGATTAATAGTAAAAGCATATTAATCTAGTATTTTAAAATAGTTTGTTTTCATTTAAGCAATTAGAGTGTAATTTATTTTAAAAGTAAAATTTTTATTTGCAATGTTTCAAACACTGTTTATATTTGTAAATCCATAAGTCATTTCTGGACTGAAAAATAGAAACAATGATTGCCTTTGGAGAGGAAATGAGAGCCTATGATTAAAGGAAAGCTTATTTTTCATGGTAATCTCTTTGGAACCATTTCGATAAAATCAAGTGCATGCATTATTTTTTCTAATAGAAATAAAAGATTTCCAATAAAACCTCATTTCTGTCCCATGAAATTATTTTAATAAGTTTACATAAGTTATACATTTAATTTTATAATTTAAACTTCTATAACTACCTTGTCCAATGTGGTCATGGTTAATAGCTAAGTGTTGCTATTTAAATTTAAAGGTGAATACAATGATAAATTTACTTTGTCAGTGCATACTAGCCATATTTCAAGTGCTTAATAAAACATTTCTACTAGATAACACTGCTCTATAATATCCATAATTTGAAAGTTCAGAGCACAAATATAATTTAAGAGGGCTCCAACCCTAACTCTCTAGAAGTAACTAGATCTCTTTGTCACATATCAAATGGGGATAATACCTATCTTAACAAGACTATCAGATTAAATGAGGTAATTATCTAAACAGTCAGTATAATGCTTGACCCATAGTACCAAAACAAAGAACTCAATGATGACTCGTAGCGATGCTATAGGACAGGGTGCAACTGTCCCTGTGAATTTCCAAGACTGTAACTGCTTGCAGGAGTACAAAACCTCATTTTCCTCCCAACCCATGGTAAGTACACAATAAATGACAAGTCTATGTGTGTGTTTGTATTTCAGGCATACACACCGATATAAGCTTTTAATCTGCTTAATTTAGTATATTATTTTAAATTCTCTTTTGAGAAACATTGAGCTTTTAAGCAAGGTGTTTTCATTTAAGCAAAGTGGTCGACCTATTGAAAAAAGACCATCTATAACTATAAATAAAAAAATAAAATAAGGAATTACATAATCAAATAGTCTTTTAAGCTTCATTTTTCTTCTAAGCCTTCTTGATATGGAAATATTATCATTCTCTTGTTTTCTATTTCTTGTAGAATAAAAAGTTTATTTAAAAATCCATTCAACACTTATGCTAAGCATAGAAATAAGCAATCACATTAAAACTGAATTATATAGATTAAACATTATATGCAGTGTTCCAGTCGATGAGGATGACTATAAGTGAGCAAACTAAATGAGGTATAAATTATAGTAGGCAGTGAAATTTGCAAAGGAAAATCAAAGCAGGTAAAAGGAATCACATTTCAGGGGGCTGGAAGCAGCTGACATTTGCATGGAAAGGGACATAAATAAAGGCTCAAAGGAAGTGAGCAGCTGGCCGTGAAGATAGCTACAGGAAGAGCATTTCTGAGCTGATGGAACTGCAAGTGAAAAGGCATTGGGGGTGGGGTGGGGGGGGACATCAGGAGAGTTGATGAAATACAAAGAGCTAATCATTCAAAGAATGAGGGAAGAGGAGACGATGTTAGAAAGATAACTAACAAGCCCTCTATAGGAGAAATAAGAAAAGGGATCAAGAAACAACCAAGGTTTTTGGCTGAACAACTGGAAGAAAGAATTTGACTGGGCCTAGGGGAGACTATCGGGAACTCAGCTTAGACATGTTAACTATGAGATGCCTATTAGACCGCCAGGGGAGATTATCGGGGACTCAGCTTAGACATGTTAACTACGAGATGCCTATTAGACCGCCAGGGGAGACTATCGGGGACTCAGCTTAGACATGTTAACTACGAGATGCCCATTAGACCGCCAGGGGAGACTATCAGGCCACTGGATGCATGGGTCTCGAAGAACCCAGAAGCAAAAATATAAATTTGAGATTCATTAGCACATAGATGGTAAGAGCTACAATCTGGGATGAAATCATCTGTGATCGAAGAAAGAAAATAAAAGCGGCCCAAGAACCAAAGCCTCAGGCACTCCAAGAGGTAAAAGTTGAGCAGGAGAAACCAGGAAGAAGTGACCAGAAAGGCAGGAAGATATAAAAAACATTGTGGTGCTACATAATTCAAACACTATAGTGCTTCAGAGAAGAAACCACCTATGTTAAAATATGCTGAGAGGCCAACCAGGAGAAGGCAACTGAGAAACGACCTCAGAAATTGAAAGAGCAAATACACGAAACCCTTTCAAAAATCATACCCAAATTAAAATGTAAACCTCGTTTTGAAAAATGATAAATAGCTTTAAAAATCTTATTCATTGCTGTACAGGAAGAAAAAATTATGATCTCAAAATGTATTGTTCTATTTTCCATATTTCTATATGTTGCTTAAATATGGCACCACTAGAAACACTTTCATTCTTCATACAATGTCTGGATAAAACCAAGAGTGTCTTAAAGTTTTGTGGGTTTTTAAAAAGTAAATTGAAGGAGTAAAATACTATTTTTTGTGTTTTGTTTTTTCAATCAAGAATATGAAGAAATTCAGGCAAAATGTTTCTTAGAAGTGAGGATGGTGAGACTTTGTCTCACTTATTTGGGTCAGGTTATCAGGAGAGACCAGCTCCTGGAAAAGAAAATAACGCCTGGGAAAGAGACGGGCAATGAAAAAGAGGAAGCCCCTCACTGAGACGGATTGACAGGCGGTAACCAGGGTTCAAATATAACCTCACAGTTGTGAGCTTGGCACCAGACCAGGCAGAGTTTTGTTCTGTTGGACACAGGGTCACTATGAATGAGAATTGACTTGATGACACCTATTTATTAGGAAATAGTTTATTTCCTAATCCTTAATATGAGGTTACTAATATTTATATTAGTACACAATCTTTTTAGTCAGTTTTGAACACAGTCATCTCAAGCAGTTTTCCAGTCATAGTTACACATTCCCAATAGATTTATTTTTATAAAACCAAACAAAAAAATCTAAACTCACTGCCATCCAAAGTCAATTCTGACTCAAGATGACTGTAAGACAGGGTGGAATTCCCTGTATGGGTTTCCGAGACTGTAACTCTTTACAGGAGTACCAAGTCTCATCTTTTTCCTGGCCAAGTGGCTGTTGTTTTCAAACTGCTTACCTTGTATTTGTAGCCCAACATGTTTAATTGGTGCTAATAAAAAGACCAGAATGGAGGGAATCGGTACAGTCATAAATTCAATCCCTTATGACCAGATTCTTTTTGCTCCATAGTCACAGATAAGATGTATTTCCTGGCCATAGACTGCAGAGATACTATTTGTTATCAGCAGAACTAAAATGAGATAAGTCAAAAAAGCAAATATATACACAAATGTCTATACCCACTCGTTCTTTTTTTAAATAATTTTACTGAGGGGCTCTTACAAATCTTATAACAATCCATCATTCAATTGTATTAAGCACACTTGTCTGTATGTTGACATCAACATTTCCAAAACATTTTCTTTCTACCTGAGCCCTTGGTATTAGCTCCTCTTTCTCCCCCTCCCTTCCCGATCCTCCCATCCTCATGAATCCTTTATCAATTACATATTGTTGTTGTTATTTCGTGTCTTTCACCATCCGTTGTCTCCCTTTACCACATTTGTTATTCCTCTCCCTGGGGGGTGGGGTATATATCCAACTTTGTGATGGGTTGCCCCTTTCTCCCCCTTACCCCTACCCCTACCCCCAACCACCCACCTACCCTCATGATATCACTACTCCCACTACTGTTCCTGAGGGGTTTATATGTCCCGAATTGCATGTGTTGAGAGCTCTTATCTGTACCAATGTGTGTCCTCCAGTCTAGCCGGATTTGTAAGGTAGAACTGGGTCATGGTAGTAGGGGAGAGGACGCATTTAGGAACTAGAGGATTGATGTGTGTTTCATCAGTGCTATACTGCACCTTGGTAGAATTCTCCCTTCCTTGTAACCCTTGTGTGTGGGGATGTTCAATTGTCCACCGATGGGTTTTGAGTCTCCTCATTCTTTATCTATGGCAGACATCAAGATACTCCTTCCACTGTTTTTGGAATTCCTTCCAACATAATTTTCCTGAGAGTCATTACCAATTAACAAAATTAAAATATGAGTTAAGACTCACTTGCCACCTCTTGTGTCATCTATTTGCAAGACTGTCATCGCTATTGTTTTATGAAAATGAAAGCATGTTACCTTTTAGGATAATAAGGTATATTTGTTTAGTCTCACTTAAGCAAGTTATTTCAATTTACAGACAAATAAACTGGAGCAGAAAATTAAATAAAATGTACCAAATTGTTTAACCAGCCAGTGAGAACTGAGAATCAATTGCATTCTGATTCTTACCCCGCATTATATGAAGGCCAACTTAGAGGAAGGATTCAGGGGAAAGAGGAGCATGGAATAGCTACTAAAGAGATGAATAAGATGTGCTCCTTGCTCCCAAGGCATTCACTAACTAAAAAGTGAGAATGTATCCCCAACTGGCTATCATAATGATGAATATTTATTAAATATTTCCTATGCGTCAGGCATAATTCTAAGCACTTTAAATACACTAAACTCATTTAATGTTCACTGTAACCACATGAGGTAAGTAACTTCTGGTAATCCAAATATACCCAAAGAAGAAGTAAGAAATTTTGACACCAAAGATTAAGAAAACCCTTATAGATGGGAAGGTAACATTTAAGGTTGGTATTTTTAATTTTAATCTTTGTTCCTTGTAGGATTTTTCTGTTAGAGGAAGATGTTATTCTTAACCAAAAGCACTGCCTTAATAAGTGCACAAATAATTTAAAAATGTGGTTTGGGGTGTGGTTAAGGTGGTACAAGTGCTTAAAGCAATTTGAAGACAACTTTAATTGCAACTAAGCAAAACCTCTTTAATGAAGGGTTCTGATCCAGGAGAATGCTAATAAGAATAATATTTTTAGAAAGAAAATGCTAGTATATGCTCTGAAGGTCAATGAAGAACAGAAAAATTAGAGACAGGAGATAAATTAAGAGGCTATTAAAAAATTCATAAATCAGTAATTTTTGAAATGTGGGTCATAACCAATAAACAGGTTGTGAAATCAAGTTAGTAGGTTGTGACCAGCATTTTT
>NW_022103915.1:31838048-31841733 GCF_000313985.2 Echinops telfairi
CTCACCATTGTTCCCGTGCTTGGGCCCATTGCTGCAGCCACAGGGAGGGCCTTCCTCTTTCTTGCTGGCGCCCTACCAAGCGTGATGTCTTTCTCCAGGGATTGGCTCTGTGAGGGTTGGAGAGATGAAAATACTGCCTCCAGAAATCATACCACACATACCAAGACGGAGGGTATGTCGAAAATCAATAGCTTCAAATTTTGTTCTTTTTGTTAGATAAAGGTTTCTATTATTTTTATGGCAAGATTTTTACTGAGCCTCATAAATGGTTATATGAAATTGTATGTGTATATTTATACAAATGCGGATGAGTTATGAATTCAAATTTATGAGGAGGTACCTAAAATAAAACGGAATTTTTTTTCAAAGCTATGTATTTAAATTTTTACAAAACAACCTTATCACCTTGCAAGTCCTCTTTATGGCAATTAATACATTTGTCGACTCCATTCTTGGCAACCTTTTTCAAACTCATCTGTTTGGATGGCTGATAGCATCTCCCTCGTTTTTTTCGTCACCTCTTCTGAATCATCAAATCGCTGATGTTTCATGTCCCTCTTCATTCATGGAAACAAAAAGAACTCTCAGGGCGTGCGGTCAGGTGAGTCAGGTGCATGGGGGAGAGAGGCATGCTTTTTTGGCAAAAAACTGACACATTGAGGTGGCTGCGTGAGCAGATGCACTGTTGTGGTGCAAAACCAGTTCCCTGCCTGCCACAAATCAGGCCTTTTTTGCCACACACTGTTACACAATCTTTTCAAAACCTCTAAATAGAAAGCTTAAGTCTGACCTGGTGAAATGAACACCACATGTACTATCTATCCCCTTTCACATAAAAAAAACAAATGAGCACTGTTTTGATCTTTGATTTTACTTAACGAAGTGGTTCTCAACCTTCCTAATGCTGCGACCCTTCAATGTAGTTCCTCATATTGTGGTGAACTCCCCCACCATAAAATTATTTTCATTGTTACTTCATAACTGTAATTTTACTACTGTTAGGAATCAGACGACCCCTGTGAAAGGGTGGTTTCACCCCCAAAGGGGTCGCAACCCACAGGTTGAGAACTGCTGACTTAAGCACTTTTGGCGTTAAGTTTTTGACAATGGCGTCTTCCACTGGCTTGACTGATGTTTGCTTTTGGGATCGTAAGAATAGCACCATAATGAGTGTTCTTTCAAAGTACTGCATGTTTCCACTCTATTGCTCTTTTTCCTGGTCAGTCAGAACTAGAGGCAGCGACCCTTCTCATTCCCAAATCTTCCATCAAAATTTGCTAAACCAAGCTTCAACATAGTCCAGATAACTTCCCCATCTCTTCAATAGTCTGTCGTCAGTCTTTAAGTACAAGTGCATGAATTTTGTCGACATTTTCATCCATCCAGGAAGTTGACAGACGTCCAGAATGAGGTTTGTCATCAATCGATATTTCACCTTTTTTTGAAATGAGAAAACCACTCATACAATTGAGGTTTTTCCCATAGTGCTGTCCTTGTAAGCTGTTTTCAACATCACAACAGTTTTTTGTGACAATTTTCCCCAAGTAGGAAACAAAATGTCACAGCTGCATACTGTTCTCTTAAATCGATCATCATAAAAAACAAGGTTCAAGTGAAATTGCTTTTATGAAAAAATTCACTATGATCAAAGAGAGTCTTCCCAGGTGACACCACTGGGTACACTAACTCAGAAGTAGTTCCTGAATGCTCACCTAGTGGGAAAAATGGGTACTACAAAAGCTCCCCCAGCAGAGCTTTTTTCTAGTTTTTTGGGGGGTACCCCCTCATATTTCTTAACTGTGGAAATTGGCCAAAATACTTGGAAAGGCAAGGATGGTGAGACTTGTGTTTTATTGACTATGCAAAAGCATTTGACTGTGTGGATCATAACAAACTACAGACAGGCTTATGTCGACTGGGAATTCCAGAACACTTCATTGTGCTCTCGCAGAACTTGTGCATGGATTAAGAGGCCATTGTGCAAGTAGAACAAGGAATACCACATGGTTTAAAATCAGGAAAGGTGTGTGTTAGGGCTGTATTCAGTGGGATCCAGCCAGTTCGCACTGGTTCAACAGAACCAATACCTAATTTTTTGTTGAGTTAAAAAAACTGGTTGTTAAAATGGCACTTGTAATCAGGGTTCTCTCTAAGGTGGGTGGCCAGCCAGCCACCCAATGTGGAATCACAAATTTACATCCTTACTCTTTTTTTTTAACATTAATCTGGCAACAGCATATTCTAAGCACCTGCAGTAATGTTCATTCTGTGCACAGGTATAAAAAATTAGAATTATGCTTGTAATATTATTCATTTCATAAAACTCATTGTGTTGTTGATGGAAACTACATTTTTGTTCCCTTATACTTGTTTCTTCAGTAAACACACCTATAATGCAAAGAAAAAAAGTGCCAAACAACCATAGGGTAACATGCTGTCATTTATTTCAGCTTTTTGTTACACCCCAAATTCCCACAAGATATTGCCAGTGAATTATGCAATTACTGAAAGTGTTCAAAGAGCTAAAAATATTGTCAGAACAATTGCTGTAAGTTCAGCAGAAGCAGAAAGGGGTATATTAAAAATGAACATAGTATGTTCAGGAAAGAGATGTCATCTAACGGTTACTAATATATCAAACACAATGACTATTGTGTAGTTGGCCTACTTCTAAAGGAATGGAATTCTACTCCTATAGTACAAAGATGGTTAAAGATAAATCACATAGCCAGTCATGCTCAAATAAAAGTGAAGAATATTGCAAATGAGGATGCCAATCAAGAAGCAATAAGGATATATCTTAAGTAACATTTTTATTGTTTTTTGTCAGGTACTATTTAGTATTTTTCATATTTTAAGACACTTATAAAATAATCAAGTTTTGTGTACCTCTTTTATTGTTCTTATTTTAAGTATTAACTGTATGAATATACCTTTTGGTACATTGTTTTTTAACTCTTAAAATGGTCATTAGGACAGTGAACTGGTTGTTAGATTTGAATCCCACCACTGGTTGTGTTCTCTCACCATACTTATTCAATCTGTATACTAAGGAAATAATCAGAGAAGCTGGATTATATGAAGAAGAATGTGACATCAGGAATGGAAGAAGGCTTATTAACAACTTACAATATGCAGATGACACAACCTTGTTTGATGAAAACAAGGACGATTTGAAATACTTGCTGATGAAGACCAAGGATTGCAGCCTTCAATATGGATTACAACTCAGTGTCAAGAAGCCCAAAATCCTTACAACTGGGCCAATAAGTAGCATCATGATAAACGGAGAAAAGGTTGAAGTTGTCAAGGCCTTTGTCTATCTTGGATCCACAATCAATGCTCATGGAAGCA
Source organism: Echinops telfairi (assembly GCF_000313985.2). Lineage (NCBI taxonomy): Eukaryota > Metazoa > Chordata > Mammalia > Afrosoricida > Tenrecidae > Echinops > Echinops telfairi. The sequence goes on from NW_022103915.1 coordinate 31,841,403, forward strand.
GCAGTAAAGAGATCATATTAGAGAGAGAGAGAGAGAGAGAGATATCAAATGATGCATTTCCTTGGGTATATCTATTGCACAAGACCTCTGCAGAGTGTTGAAAAGCAGAGACTAAAGTGTGCCTGACCCAAGCCATGTACTTTCAATTGCCTCATATGAATGTGAAAATTGGACACTGAACGAAGAAATGGTACCCAGCTATCAAAAAGTATAGCGTCTGGGGTCTTAAAGGCTTGAAGGTAAACAAGCGGCCTTCAAGCTCAGAAACAACAAAGCCCACATGGAAGAAGCACACCAGCCTATGGGATCACGAGGTGTCGAAGGGATCAGG
>NW_022103915.1:31842486-31843559 GCF_000313985.2 Echinops telfairi
AGAAAATTGGACATTGAATACGGAAGACTGAAGAAGAATTGATGTGTTTGAATTGTGGTGCTAGTAAAGAATATAGGAAGTACTGGGGATTGCCAAAAGGACAAACAAATCTGTCTTGGAAGAAATACAGCCATAATGCTCCTTAGAGGCAAGAATGATAAGACTTCATCCTAGATACTTAGGACATGTTGTCAGGAGAAAGCAGTCCTGGAGAAGGAAATGATGCTTGGTAAGGTAGAGGGGTAGTGAAAAAGAGAAAGGCCCTCAACCAGATGGATCGACACACGGGGTGCAACAATGGGCGCAAGCACAGGAACAACTGTGAGGATTGTGCAGGACTGGGCAGTGTTTTGTTTGGTTGTTCTGGTCACTATGAGTAAGAAGCAGTTCGATGGCACCAAACAAAAACAACAAGGGAAATGAGCTAAACTACTAGAAAATTAAAAGCAAATTATTTGAGAGCTTCTTCAAAGAGAAGTCAACAGGACTATGTTATGACTATGGTTCTAGGACTTAAAGAATGAAGAGAGGGGAATGATAAAATAAACCATAATCCTCTAAAAGATACCCACTTTCTAATCCCTGGAACCTGAGAATGTTACCTCATATAGCAAAAAAGTTACAGAAGTTATTAAAGATCTTAAAATGGGGAGATTATACTAGATCCTCTGCATGAGCCCTAAATGAACACGCATCCTTCTAAGAGGAAGACAGGAGACTTGACAAAGACAGAAGAGGAGGAAGGATGCAGCTACAAGCCAAAGAATACACATAGTCACCGGAAATTAGAAGAGGCAAGTAGATTCTTCCCCGGAACCGGTGAAGGGGAGTGTGGCCCTGCCCAACTCTTACTTTTAGCCCAGTTTCATTGGTTTCAGGCTTATGGGCCCCAGAATTTTGAAAATAATAAATTTCTGCTGCTTTAAGCCAATTTGTTATAGCATCTATAGGAAACTAATACATGCAGCTGGAGGCCTTGCTATATTGGGAAAGTGGGGATGTCACCAACAAAAAACATAAAGCAAGAATGGGGATGGGGAGAAATTCTATTTTGACCAGAATGAGTTTGAAAT
>NW_022103915.1:31843659-31844773 GCF_000313985.2 Echinops telfairi
CACACACACACACACACACACCCCACATCTTACGTTATTTCTGATTTTCTCTGGACGCTAATTAAAATTCAAGACATATGGTTTACATATTCTGTTATCTCACAATTACTGGGTTAAAACTGGTGTCAGTTTTAGGATTACATAGTATGTCTGGAATGTTTATTCAAATAACTAAAAAATCCAAGAACCAACCGTTACTGTGGATCACTTACTTAAGCCATTCAGGTTAGCGATTTTCTCAATGCAGTTTGTGGACAGTGAAAGTTTCCTTAAAAAGAATAAAAAACAACAACAACGTGTATTAAGAAAGAAAAAAACTTTAATGGTTTATCAGAAATTATCCTTTAAGTACTAACAGAAAATACAGAAAATATTATTGAAATCATGTTTTTTGTTTGTTTATACTGAATTCCTCCCTCACCCTCAGTTATAGCATCTTTTTTTTAATCTTAACTTTTTTTTCCTGATTACAAAATGGAGTACCTTAAAGACAAACATATTGTAGAAAGTTAGAAAAACCTTTTTGAGGATAATTTGGTGTTATTGATTAAAATCTTTAATGCATATATTTTTCAGCTCATTTCTGGGAATAGCTCTTACTGAATGGCAAAATGTCATACAAATAGCAAAAGATATATGAACTAGATAGTATACTACAGTAATAGCAAAAAAATTTTAATCTACCTATCTATTAATTGATAGAGATAAAATAAACACTGTCATATAATAAGTCATATATAATTCTACCTACTCCATACATCTTCCCATAGAAAATTACTTTTAATATGTCATGTATTTTATAATTCTTTTGATTTTAATCATATAAAACAAAAATTTTAAGGGTACATAGTTAATATTCTTAATATTCTTTCTCTTTTTTTCTTAATATTCTTTCTTTGGTCAAAAGATTTAATATCTTAGTAAATTTCATGCAAAAACATGATAAAAGGTAACTTTTATTGGCCACTTAATGCAAGTTTACTAACTTTGAGCAATCACAACAAACTTATAAAGTATTATTATTACCCACATTTTACAAGTGAGGAAAGCGGAGTTCATCAGTGTTAAGCAATTGCCTAATATCACACAGCCAGGAAATGGCCATGCCAGAATA
>NW_022103915.1:31845930-31848240 GCF_000313985.2 Echinops telfairi
CAAATACTGTGATCTTACCTTTTATGATTAAACCTGAAGAACAAATGGTTCTCTGTGGTTTTTCCCACTTGAAAAGCAAAAAGTTCTTTTCTTTTCTTTTTTTTGTTAAAAACAGTTATTTTCTATCATATATATTTTTCTTCTCATCTTTCATTCATGACAACCATCACTGGAAAATGGAGTGACTTAAATCTGGGCACATGACTAGGGAATTATTCTTAATATTTGTTTAAGACTGCTGTGTGCCACTGAGTCAATTCTGACTTAAAGCATTCCCATGCAATGGAGTAGAACTGCCCCATAAACTTTTTGAAATGTTTGGTGTGTTCTAAGCTGTTTCCAGGGTATATGGTAGGGATACAAAACCTTCTCAAACTTTTACCTTTGAGATTGCTCTATGATTAGAAAGTCAATTTGAAATCATGCAAGAAGCCAGAAAAAGCATTTTGAGGATGACTTTGATGCGATGCACTATGTTCTCTGCACAAAGAACAAGTTGTACACAATAACTAAATATTTTTGCTTTTCTCTTTACACTCAAAATAGTCTAATGTCACAAACAGGTATCTAGGAAATACCCAGGGGCTTTATTATGAACACAAATTTCTGGTTTCATCAATAGATATTCTGTTTCTGTAATTTGGGGTGGAATTTATCAACTGCATCTGGAGATTCTGATGCAGGTGACCAGCGGATCATACTTAAGGAAAAGACAGGAAGAAGGAGTCAGAAAGAAGATAGGATGTAATTCTTCAATCCCGTCATCAAAAGACATTGCACTCTGAAAGCAAAATGATATCTGGTACGATCTCCTCAAATTAGTCACAGACTTCTGCTAAACAACATGTAGCATACTTAAATTAATTTAAATATGATACTTAAATTTATGGGAAAACAAGGTTACAAAATAATCAATGTAATTTGATTCTGTTTAGAATTTTACAAAGAAGGCACAAACTGGCATTAATTGGTAATCTCAAAGAATACAATTTAGCCTGATGTTAATTCTTTTCCTTTGTACTTTGTATGCTTTCAAATGTATTACAAGGAGCCTTGGTGGTACAATTGGTTAATTGCTGGGCTGCTAATTGAATGATCAGCGGTGTGAATCCACCATCCAATCTGAGGGAGGAAAGCCCCGATGATTCTTTTCCCAGACGATTACAAGCTAGGAAACCTTATGGCTCAGTTAACTCTGTAATTGAGTTGCTATGAGTCGGAATCAACTTGATGGCACAGAACAAGAACAAATCTATTACAGTGCATTTTTATCATTTGAAAAGTCGGGGGCTCTTGCACAGTAGTAAGTATAGTACTCTTTGGTGAACAGTTTTTACAAAAGAAAGCAGTAGATATCTCATTACCGAGCAGTGATTTTACTGTGTAACAGACCTTCTCCCAAGAGACCAGGAGATTTCTGTGTTCTAGGAGATGACACTTGGACACATATATGTTATACTTAAAAAAAATTGGACCATTCAGTATTACTCTATTCCTAATCATATAAACCATGAATGCTTTCGTTTTTGTCAAAAGGAAAATTACATGAGTGAATGAAAAATAAATGAAGATCATACAAAAAACAAATACACACATTTTCTTTCAGATCTCAAGGAAAGGAAGGGAAGCCTAACAGCAGTACTAGAAAGATGAACAGAAACTAGCTCACTTACTCGCAATTAGCAAGCATGGACAAGGATGCATCCATCTTCTCGATAGGGGGAATCTGGGCATAAAGCTTTATCTCTTTGGTATCAAATGGCTTCTGACCCGTTTTCTCTTCCTGTGATAAAAATAAAGATGGAGAAAATGATCCTGAATTGTTATATGGAGACAAAAACAACCGGAATTTCCTAAGGTGTTTCAATGCTTACTTGTTCAGAATTTAATAAGTGAATTCTTTACCATCCTTTCAATGAAATCATCTACCTACAGTCTCTAGAGGTAGACAGGCTTCTACGTGGCTAAATTAGACAATTTATTATTTGGCCCTGGCCAAATAGGTGGAAAGGAGGAAGAAAGAGAATAACTTTTATTCCTGTAATAGTCACAATCCTTTAAGAATCCAACAATCCATAAGCAAAAACTAAATTTAACACCCCCACCCCCACCGCCCGGAAAAGTTTTTGTTTCTTAACCTACTTTTCTTTTTTAAAATTCTATTTTATTAGGGGCTCATATAACTCATCACAATCCATACATACATCAGTTGTGTAAAGCACATTTGTACATTCATTGCCCTCATCATTCTCAAAACATTTGCTCCCCACTTAAGCCCCTGGCATCAGCTCCTCATTTCCCCCTTCCCTC
>NW_022103915.1:31849878-31851637 GCF_000313985.2 Echinops telfairi
TTTTTTTTTTTTTTTGGTTAAGAGTTTAATTTTCATACTAAAGACAGAATTAAAAGTAATACTTTCTAAGTGTCTTGCACCTGTTAGCTCTAGCTGTCCAACAACAATGAAAAGCTCCTTAAACTCAGAGACGTCTCCTTTGCTTTCTGATGTTCTCTATGATGTGGTACAGTGCAAGACACAAAAATCAAATTTAAAAAATCAAATCACACATCAATAATATAAAACAAAATCAACTGAAATGTAGAGATCTAATACATATCACTCAGTGCTTATTTTTGGGTCAAATAGTAATTGATTAGAGGAGGGGTAACTAACAGCTAAAAAACAAACCAGTTGCTGTGCAGCCAGTTCTGAGTCATGGCAATCACAATGTTCCAGAGAATGTGCTCCACAGAGTTTTCAATGGTAGTAACTTTGCAGAAGAAGATGCCAGGCCTCTTTTCCAAGACACCTCTGAGTAAATTTGAGTCATTAAATTGTCATTTGTACTTGAGCAATTTAGCATATGCACCACCCAAGGGATTCAACATGGAGTGGCCCTTAAATGAATGTTTGTTAATCAGTGAGTGACCTCGTTAACTTTAAATAATCTTAAAGGTCTGCAGCCAATTAACCTGATTACCTTCCCATGGGGGCCAGTATGTGATGGCTGCAAACAGCAGCCTCCTCAGAAGTATATGCAGCTTGCTGGCATGTATAGGCTGCCCTAAGGGACCTTGAGGACAGCCCTTTGCTGCTCTTTGATGGTTCTGACCTGGCTAATTTCTACTGTCCCTAAGATAGGCTCCCAATTGGGATGAGAGGTACTTTCAGGAAACCCTAAGGCAGGGGTCCTCAAACTTTTTAAACAGGGGGCCAGTTCACTGTCCCTCGGACCCATTGGAGGGCCAGACTATAGTTTAAAATAAAACTATGAACAAATTCCTATGCACACTGCACTTATCTTATTTTGAAGTAAAAAAACAAACAGCAAAAACACCCGGCTGGCCAGATAAATGTCCTCAGTGGGCCACATGTGGCTCGTGGGCCGTAGCTTGAGGACACCTGCCTAAGGCATGGTGGCTAGGCTCCATATCAACCAAGCCATTATGTCTATCTGCACCAAGCATCAAAACAAGGAGCATGTGACTGAGGTCTTATCCAGGCCAAGTTCAAATTCCCTGGGATCAAGAAGATCCACAGTGGGGTTTCAACAAGTTTAATACCAATGAATCTGGTGACATGGTAGCTGAGAAATGCCTCATCTCAGATGGCTGTGGAGTCAAATACATCCCTAGTTGTGGCCCCTCGGACAAGTGGTGGGCCCTGCATTCATGAAGGCCTTGGTAGCCCTGTACCTTGCCTGACTTAGGCCCACCAATAAATTGAACCACCTGACTCCAATCAATCAATCATCATAAATGTCAACTACTTATCATAATGTTCTTTAGAAATGAACCTACATACTAAAACAAGCATTTATTACTATAAATAAATAAAATCCTAAAATCTAGATAAAAGAAATTGAATCTAATACTGAGCCTACTTCAAATTCTTTTTTCTTTCATGAAAAAGGTTTTTTTGGTTATAAACAAAATTTTAAATTGCAACTAACATAAGTAATAATAAGCACTAAAACAAATATTTCGTTACTTCTACCTATTATCTCTAGACACTAATGTTCTTATAGCCTTAGCTTGTTCACAGATGATCTAAAAAGGCAAAAGGTACATTATTATACAAAATAACTACTGATTACTTAGATCACTGGTTCTCA
>NW_022103915.1:31852060-31854352 GCF_000313985.2 Echinops telfairi
GTGAGTGAGTGAGAGTGAGAGAGTGAGTCAGTGAGTGAGTCTACACATCTTTCATAATGTACTTTCATCTGTAATATTACCATCCTCTTCTTTTAGGAGCCCTGGTGGCGTTGTGGTTACTCAATGGGCTGCTAACCATAAGACCAGCAGTTAGAAACCACCAGGAGACAAGCTGGGCTTTCTACTCCCATAAAGAGTCAGAGTCTGGGAAAACCACAGGGGCACTTTCGCCCTGTCCTGTGTGTACCTATGTGCTGGCATTGACTCCAAGCAGTGAGTTTGGTTGGGTTTTCTTTTCTTTTCTTCAATGTCTGTCCATTTGTCTACATGTGGTTTATATTTGTCCATACTGGTTGTCTCTGCTCCAAACCTCCAAGAAGCTAAAACCATTCCCTGTCTAAAATCCAGATAATATAGCTCTCACACTACTCTTATCATCTGATAATGAAGATGAAGTTGAAAGGGGAAATGTACAATAACAGAGACGCCAGCCATTTTACATTAACAGATGAATCAACCTTTTCAGTGGTCAGAATTTGTTGTATAACCGAAGAAATTTTAACATCACTGAAGATTCACATACATTTGGAAGAAATAACAGGCATACAATGAGGATCCTTGTACACTTCACCCAGTGTTATTCAATGGCAAATTTTGTAAAACTATAGTATACTATCACAATCAGGATATTGATACTGCTATGAGGGGCCATCAAAAAGATCATAGACAAATTAATAAGAGATAATGTATTTTTTCCACGATTTTTTGGAAGACTTCTTAGAGTCCACTAATCTTAGTCCAATTTTCCCAGTTTTACTTTTACTCATTTGTGAGTGTGTGCACATATGTATATATGTGTATTAAGTCCTATATAATGTTACCACCTGTGTAGGTTTGTGTATGTACCATTACAGTCAAAATACTGAACAGTTCACATAGCACAGGAATTCCTCATGTTCAGTGGGTAAGATTTAAATAATTATCAAAATCTTTTCTTTGTATAGTTTCTTAAAGAAGTGAAAACTCATATACTCACCCATCTGGCTAGGGCTTCTTTGATTGTTGTTGCTTTTGCCTATTGAAAAAAAAAAAAGCTGTCTTCATTGATATGATTTGGTGATGCAATTTTTAATAATTAAGAGCCTTAGTTGCTTCTACCATTAAAATAATTACCCTCTTTCTTTGAGACTTAATATACAAAGAAAGTATTTTAATTTCATGTGATCAGAATGATTCACTTAAATGTACATATTTCTCAGAGAAAAGAGAAAAACCCCAAACATTATTTAATGCCCATACACTTGACTCCATCTAGTTTACAAAAAAAAATACATTTTTTACATTTGATATTAAATATATCATACTTCATTCATCCTAAGATGTATATTCTTTTTATATCTTTGAAATTTTGATCTTACACTCAAGAACAATTTATATTTTCTCTAGAGCAGCCCTGGTGACATAGTAGTTGGGTGGCTAACTGCTAGGTCAGCAGTTTGAAACCACAGCTGCTATGCGGGAGAAAGATGAGGCTTTCTACTCCGAGAAATTCACAGGGACAGTTCTACCCTGATATACAGGTCACTATACATTCACGTAGACTCAATTGCAGTAAGTTTGGTTTGGTGTTGAAGCAGATGGTAAAATTTAAGAAAAACAACCATTTTATCTGAATTACATACATATATTTTTTTATATACTTGCAAAGGATGGTATGCCATATGAATGATAAGAATCTCTATATCTAAATATGTTTATAAGAACTCTATTACTAAGCAGAAATAACAATTCTAAAGTGATAAAGAAGTTTTGTCATAATTTAATTCCACTTATTTGTCTGTCTTAGGGAATAAGAGAATGGTGTATTTTATAATCAATTGCATATTAGATTTAATTTAATACACATTCAAAACTTCAATGGTGAATAATGAAATATATTTTTAAAGCATTATTGCTGGACTCCAATTGCTTTTTTAGGTGGGTAAAAAGAGAGTGAGAGAAGTTCCAAACAATAGCAAAAGTAAAATTTTTAAACATTATATGTAGAAATAAGGACATACTAATAAATAATCCTTGAGCTACAACTACCAAATAATTCAAAAGAGCAAAATTGTGAGGTCTTCAGTAGTAGAAACAAAACTCATTGCTTTAAATAAGTTTATCAGGAGACTAGAGAAAGAAAATGAGTGTGCTAAATATTCCAGAAATGTGAAAGATAAATTTAAGTACATCATTACAAACACAAGAAAGTAGAAGGAAATGCACAAGAAGAAGCCTGTGAAAAACCAAACA
>NW_022103915.1:31858465-31859861 GCF_000313985.2 Echinops telfairi
CAGGTTAATGACACCCCAAAGAGAGGGGCTATTTGTTTACATTTTCACAGGCAAAGGAGATAGGTGGATTTCTCTTAAGCCAGCAAGGCCCAGAAGAAGAGACACCCATGCTGTGACGTGACCCTGTCCTGTTACTGAAGTTACCCAAACCGTCAAGAAGACCTTGCAGATTCCTGAGAATGGCGATTGCTAACTGCTGAGATATTTCATTGCGGATGCCGTCTAAGAGAAACTCTGGAACTCTATCATAACTGAACATTTTATGCAATAATGATTGGACTACTACTAAAGATTGCTGCTTTGCTAAAAGATCAGGATTTTGGACTTCTCAATGCTATAATGTAATAGAAGAACATCATAAATGAAACTGCTCACAGTGCCACTTGCCATAATCGTGAATTGTTCACTTGCATTAACCATGCTATGCTTATAAACCTTTCAAGAGATAGCATCCTCATCCTAAAGAGCAGGATGGGGGTGTGGATTCCAGTGGTTAGGAGATCAAATCATGGATCTACAACATCAGTTAATGCTATAGTGTGATTGGAATGTGACTATTTTCTGTGTAACTCCTTACCTATATAATGTAACATTGCTTAATTGAGATTTGATCAAATAACATTTGCAAGGGTTTAAGGGAAACAGTTCATTAGATGTTTATCAGCTTAAAAAGGATATTTTCTATACATTCAAAGACAGGCTTGAGGCATCTCCTGACTCTGATATGATTAAGCAATTGGTGAAGAGGCATGGAAGGGTTGGACCCGCGAGCTTGGGCTCAAAGCATTTCTCATAGCTTAAGTTCTAGTCTGACTGTATTGTTTATCATCATAATTTTGATGCTCGCAGTCTCATGTCGCTTCTATAGGAAGCTAAGAGATATGAAAAGAGACCATGTTGCCTCTGTGACACTATTAAATCTTAAACGTAATGTTGAAAGGGGAAATGTGGGATACTAGCACCAAAGGGAATAGAACTGGGACTTATTCCCTGACAGGTACGGGGGAATCTAGAAGACTGGAATTCCACGGCTGGAAGACCGCCACCCTGGGAGTTGGGGGTACAGTCCAGGTACATGTTCCTGCGGTTGCTTACCATTTCCACAGTTTCTCCCTTGTTGCCGTGAAAGTGAGCACATGGTTAATTTGTTCTCCCCATAGAAGCAGACATGCCTAATTGCTCATTTACTTCCCGCCACAGCATCCAGCCCCTCTCATATTTTCTTCCAATAGCAGATGGGCATAAGGGGTCTTTATCCTCTAGGCCTGGATTCAAAATGTTTGCTATAAGCCTGAATTTTTGGCTATATTAATTGGATCATGAAGTTTTGCCTTGGCAGTTTTCAATGTATAGAAAATAACCATGTAGCCACTGTGGCTTTTTTGAATTTTATATA
>NW_022103915.1:31860542-31868667 GCF_000313985.2 Echinops telfairi
GGGTGGGGGCTGGCCCCTTCACCCTCCCACAGCATCACTTATTTTTTTAATTTAATACTACACTTGTCCTTAACTATCTGAGCAAAATAAATACATAAACAAAAGATACAAGTTAAAAATACAGGATGAACAAGAGAAATACTACAGATATACAAAGATTTAAATAATACGATACCATAAGCAAACACATGGAATGTGAAAACTCAGACAACCTATACATTTCTAGAATGAAAGAAAAAACCCACAAAACTGCCAAACTTGTCACAAGAATCAGAAATTTTGAGTAGACTGAAATCTACTTTTTAGGAGTCCTGGTGGCATAGTGGTTAAGTATTGGGCTGTGATCCACAATGTCAGCTGTTCGAAACCATCAGCTGTTCTTTGGGAGAAAGACAAGGCTTTCTTTCTTCCATAAATAATTGTAGTGACAGAAACCCAGAGGGGCAGTTTAACCTGTCCTATAGGGTTGCTAGGAGTTGGCAATGAGTTTGTATGTTTGTTTGAAAGCACTACTTTAGAAATTAAAATGATAATCAAGGAGGTCTACTCTGATCATTCTCTCCTAAAGCTCCAAGCCCACAGTTTCACAAGTGAGTTCTGTCAAGCTTCCAAGAAACAGATATTCTCTGTTAAACAAGTTGTTTCAGAAACCAGAAAAAGGAAAAAGCAAGAAAAAAGCTGCCAACTCATCTTTTTGGAGCCAATATAATCCTGATTTCATAATCAGTTAAAGAGCTTTCTTTATTTCTCAACATAGAATTGAAAATCCAGATGAAGTATTAGATCTCAAAAGTCAACAGCAGATTAGGGTCATGAACAGTTTAACCAATGTATAAAACAGTTGCTCAATAGAAAAAGCTATAGACACCATCACAAATGGGGAAATGACATGTCAACTTCAATAAATACAGAAAAGGCACTTGATAAAGCTTTATATCTACTGATAATAAAAGCTTTGGGCTAAGAGTAGAAGGGAAATTCCTCATTTGACAATGCTGCATATTAAAAATCTACAAGGAATACATTTATAGGAGAAACTGATTTATTTCAGCAAATATTGAGACTACCAAGCATTCTTCTATGTCCTATGGATGTGTAAGTAAACAAAACAAAAACCCTTGCCTTCAATGAGCCCAACTAGATCCACATGAGGGAGGCATCAGTAAATGACAAGTATAGTCTACAAATCCTTATTCAATATCCAACATAGGCTATTGAATGAGGAAGACCCTAGAACAGTGGTTCTCAACCTTCCTAATCCCGCCACCCTTTAAAACACTTCCTCATGTGTGGTGACCCCCCCAACCATAAAGTTATTTTCGTTGCTACTTCTTAACTGTAATTTTGCTACTGTTATGAAATCGGGGGACCCCTGTGAAAGGGTCATTCAAATTCCAAAGTGGTCGCGACCCACAGGTTGATAACTGCTGCCCTAGAAGAATACATGCATTTGAATTGTGCTGGAGAAGAATATTGAAAGTACCAGGAACTGCCAGAAGGACAAAACATCTGAATTGAAAGAAGTAAGGCCAGAGTGCTCCTTAGAGGCAAGGATGGCAAGACTTCGTCTTCCATACTTTGGACGCATTGTCAGGAGAGACCAGTCCCTGGAGAATGACATCATGTTTGGTAAAATGGAGGGGCGCAAAAAATAGGAAGGCCCTGGAAGAGATGAACTGACAGTGGCTACATCGATGGGCTCAGGCACAGGAACCAGAGTGAGGGTGGCGCAGGGCCGGGCAGTGTTTCGTTCTGTTGTGAAGAGAAAGACATGGTATCTTCTTCCATAGGGTTATGGGCTAGAAAACCCTATGTGGCAGTTCTATTGTCACACAGTCACGAACAGGAATCAACATGACCACACACAAGACACACAAGAACACTTTCACAACACTGTGAAAACAACAATGCAGAAATGGTATATAGTCACTGGTTTTCCGACAGGTAGCAGGAGTAAAAAGGCCAAATGGCCAAAGCCCAAAGTCAGCAGTACAAAACCACCAGCCGCTCTGCAGGAAAACTATGAGGCTTTCGACACCTGTAAAGAGTTACAGTCTCAGAAACCCTCAGGAACAGTTTTGTCCTGTCCTATAGAGTCACCATGAGTCAGAATTTATTCCCTGGCAGTGAGTTTGGTTTGGTTTTTTGATTTCTAGCCAAAGGCTTTGGAACTCCCAGATACCTGGGTCTCACAACTCACTGCCATCAAGTCGATGCCAACCCATAATGACCCTTTAGGGCAGGTTAGAACTGCCCTGTGAGTTTCCAAGAGTATAACTCTTAACAGCAGTAGAACGCCCAGTTTTTCTCTCGTGGAGCAGCTGGTAGTTTTGAAGTGCTGACTTTTCGGATCACGCTAGGGCACCTAAAGAACTGGGTAGGCCTATGCAAATAGGAGGTATTTGTGGGCCTCCACAGGGTCTTGCCAAGGAGTCCTGGTGGCAGAGTGGTTATGCGCTGGGTTGTGGGATCCTTAATGTAAGCAGCTCCAAACCACCAGCTACTCAGCAGGAGAAAGCCTGGGCTTCTGCAGGGGCAGTTCTACGCTGTCCTAAGGGTCACTGAGTCAGCATAGTCTCGATGGCAGTGAGTTGGGTTTGTTTGTTTATTTTTCATAAGAAGAAAAGCCACGTATGTGAGGCCTTATACCTTTATTGTCATGAGTATATGCATGTGTTATAAAAACAGGACTTTTAAAATCAATTTTTCTTTTTTTTAAATACTTTTATTGGGGGCTCTATGTGTCAAGCACATTTGCACATATGCTGCCATCATCATTTTCAAAGCATTTTCTTCCCACTTGAGCCCCTGATATCAGCTACCCCTTTTCCCCCCTCCCTCCATCTACCCCCCTCACGAACCCTTGACAAGTTATAGATTATTATTTCCATATCTTACATCATCCTCCATCGCCCCTCACCCACTTTTCCATTCGTATCCCTGGGAGAGGGTCCTAGATTGATCCTTGCAATCGATTCCTCTTTTCCCCCCCACTACCCCCTAATCTCCTGGTATCTCTAACTCTCAGTGTTGGCCCTGAGGGCTATATCTATCCTGGATTCCCGGCTCTTATCTGTAGCCGTGTGCATGCTCTGGTCTAATCTGATTTGTAAGGTAGAATTGAGGTCATGATAGTGGGGTGAAGGAAGCACCAAGGAACTAGAGGTATGGGAAACAGAAGGATTTCTCCCAAGTTGTCTCCCCCAAATATATGCCAGACTTAGCTGCTTGAGAATGACTATACATTTGGAGGTTATCAGGAATGGATTAGGGGTCATTCTCCCTAAGAGCTATCAGCCATCTAGACCAAGCAGACACCATTGTTTATCCCACAACAAGTAGGGCCCACTCCCTTCTGATAAGGATAGTAGTTGTCTATTTCCTTGTAGGAGATGCCAGAGAGGTCTAACCGGCCCAAGGATGACCAAGGTTAGGCTGCCATCATGAATCTAGAGTCTGCCCATCTTGCCACATGTATACCCCTAGACCTTCCCATTTCTATGGGCACACCCCTAGCTCATCCCCTTCCTGCTACGCTTATGCCTATCATAGATCCCCTTCCTACAATGTGTATGCCTATTGTACTGCCCCTTCCTGTGACGTGTGGTTACTTGTAATCATGTCCCCCTAAAGTGATATAATGCTTGGTTAGCAATAAAGAAGAGGCCCTCCCCGGTCCTCGGCCCGGGGCTTTCCTGCTCTCACTCCGGGGACTCTCTCCTGCTCTCGTGGCTGGGCTCCCCCCACGTGGACCATCAAGCGGGGCTGAAGTGAGCAATGCTACCATGAGTTGTGTCTGACTCCGTTACTTGACACTCTCTTCTACCCCTCATGCTCTCTATGACTTTACTATAATCTTTACTTATTATTGCTGTACAATTGCGCCTACCGAACCTGTGATGATTTGTGGGGGACCCTCTCTTTCACCGCACATAGAGGAAAGTTGTGTTTCATCAGTGCTATACTGCACCCTGTCTGGCTCATCTGTTCCCTGTGACCCCTCTGTGATGGGATGTCCAACTGTCTACAGATGGGCATTGGGTCTCCACTCCATGCCTCTTCCTCCCCTCCCTCCACCCCATTCACCTCGGTATGGTTTTATTCTGGGTCTTAGATGCCTGATACCTGATCCCATCGACACCACATGATCACACAGGCTGGTGTGTTTCTTCCATATGGGCTTTGTTGCTTCTGAGCTAGATAGCCACTTGTTTATCTTCAAGCCTTTAAGATCCCAGATGCTACATCTTTTGATAGCCAGGCACTATCAGCTTTCTTTACCACATTTGCTTATGCACCTGCTTTGTCTTGTGTGATCGTGTTGGAAAGGTGAGCATCACAGAATGCCGGATTGTTAGAACAAAGCATTCTTGTGTTAAGGGAGTACTTGAGTCAAGGACCAATGTCCATCTGCAACCTTAATTCTTATGTATAGATATGAGTACATAGTTCTATTCCTCTCTCGTTATATGTATTTACATGTGTACATGTCTATATTTAGGCAGCAATAAATGTCCTTTGCCTGTTGTTGTTATTGTTTTGACTTTCTTTGTTGTTTTATTTGGCTTTGCCTGAATTTTGCACTTATTACTGTATTTGCATGTCTATCTAGATAAGCTAGGCAGTAAAAATAATTTGGAGATGAAAAGAATAGGGCCAATGGTTCCAGGGGCATATAGGAGCAGGGGAAGTGGGAGAAAGGAAGGGGGGGAGAACCAACCTAGGAACAAGGGAACAACAAGTGAACTATAATCAATGGAAGGAAGGTCATAGGATGCCTACTGGGGCTCAATCAAGGGCAATGTAGCAGCAAGGAATTACTAAACCCGAATGAAGGCTGAACATGATGGTGGGACAAGAGGAAAGTAAAAGAAAATAGAGGAAAGAACCAGGAGGCAAAGGACATTTATAAAGTTTGGTTTTTTTAAAGGGGATTACTAATAATGTAAATAAGGTACTTGACATCCTTCTGGGGTGAAACCATGCAAAATGGATGTATGGAATTCAACATGGGAATTGTTCAGTTTTGTCAACCCACTAATTTTTAAATGAGTCATCTCAGACACAGAAGGGAGGGCTGGGATAGCTCACTACTATCAAGAAAGAGGAAACAAAAGTGGAGGAAGTCCTTTGGACTTCATGATCCCTGCGCCAAACTTCCTCAATCACGGAGACAAAAAGCTGCAACACCACAGAAGCGGCAAGGAAGCAGTGGAGCAGAGATGGCTGGGTGCAAGACAGAGAGAGCACACGGCAAACTGGTGGATCAAAGCATGAAAGTGGAGCAGAGATGGCTGGGTGCAAGACAGAGAGAGCACACGGCAAACTGGTGGATCAAAGCATGAAAGCTGGGTGCTTGCTGGCAGAGTGGAATGCCTCCTAAGCAGCTGGAGAGCTAGGCTTGAAGACTCAAAAAGCCAGAGCTGAGCGCCTTCAGGTTGAGGCTTACTGGATAAGTACAGTGCCTTTGGGGACTTTATCAGCATTGAGCTAAAAGCTTTGTAACATTGTCTGAGCAGAGCACAGGCCAATGAGTTGACTGGCTGAGAAACAAAGAACCATAGACATTGTGGGCATGACTGAAAAAAAGATGTTCTGATCAAAGATCTGCATGCTGAGCAGTCCTGATACTGAATTGTAACCATTTATTTCCCTCATGAGTATGGCCTGTGAGTCCTGTATGACATTACAGTGAATTGTTGAACCCAGTAGAGAAATAGAAGGTGCATAGGAGAGAGAGTGGTGTCAGAAATGATTAGAAAGTAAAAGCATAGCTGATCTCTGCCTCATAGGAATCAGCCTTGGGCTGATAGTGAGTTTGATTATAGTTCTTCCTTATCCTTGTGAATTGAAGTCAGACATCACCTCCACACGATCTTTATTTACATTCATTAGTGGGTAAAGAGGTATCCCAAAGTTCATTGGATAACTTCTATTTGGTTCCAGACAATAGTTTTGGAGACTTGAAGCCCGAGTTACCAAATACTACATTTCTTCAAATACCAGGGCTTCAAAAAGTTTATGGAAAAATTGAGTGAAAAGATCATGGAATTCCTCAAGAACTTGTTGAAGTCTCCTCACACAAAAATTCCATTAATTGTAACTAGCACCCTTATTTTATATACCATTAAGGATAAAAAGAGCTGCCATTCATAATTGTATGACACCATGCTATGTCAGTATTATACATGTGTGAAATATAGTAATAAAATTTTTTCAGAGAATCAGAAATTTGGGTCCGAATGTGAAATATGCCCATTTTGAAGAACTAATTCAAACATTTAAAAATACTATATGGGTAAGGAAAACACAAGTCTTCTGGAGGGTCCCCGAATCAACAATGTACAGCCTCGGTAAAAGCTTTAGTGATTCACCCATTGTGATTTCAGTAATCTCCATGGCTGAGATTTCTACAACTATTCAGAGTTGGTTTTTTCTTCACCTGAATATAAACCTACATTCCTTAGCAATGGTCTTCAGCTACATACTTGTGGAATAAAGTAAGTAAGGCAATTGCGGGTTGGGGAGGTACTTGTGAAAGAGCAGCATTTATTCCAGTGGATGAGGCAGTGTGACTTTTTCATCATTTCAATCTCCTGGGCTCAATTTCTGCCCACTTACAAAGCACTGGAATCACGAAAAGAAGACAAGGGATTATACTTGGTGTTCATAAACATCTCCAGCTGGCAGGACAATCACATACTTAGCTATACACCAGCTTTCACTGGATCTGAAACCAACTAACATCACTTTCACACTCAGAATTGGAAGTACCAAGAAAGCCCTGGTGGCATAGTGCTTATGTGTTGGGCTACGAACTGCAAGGTCAGCAGTTCAAAACCACCTGCTTTATGGGAGAAATATGAGGCTTCCTACTCTCAGAAACCGACAGCGGCAGTTCTACCTAGCCCTATAGGGCAGCCATGAGTCAATGGATAGGAGTAAGATGTTTTTGTTTTCATTTTGTTTGTAAGGAAGAGCAGAAGAATTGAGGAGCATCTGCAAGTAAAATCAGGAAGCCACAAGAGCTCTGATTGGATAGACTGCAAGGTGAGCACAAATCTAAATAGTATTTCTCAAAGTGCGGTGGGATGGCCTCCCATTTTAAGGTCCCTTGAGGTGCATTGTCAAAATGCACATTCCTGAATCCTACTCCCTGTGAATCATATTCAGTTGTAACAATGTGTATTCCGGGGGGGAAATCAACTTCTGCACATAGAAACTTGGGAAGCACTTCCCTAATAGGCATATATATATCAGACTGGGTTTCAGTGCTACCAAATACCTACCCTCACCGTTATCCAGAAGAAAACCTGGGTACACTACACGCTACATACTGCTGTGGTCGGCATTTAACACATTCTTGGAGTAACCAAGCCCCTCTCCCAACGCTCCCGAGGGATTACTCCCAACCCTTGAGGAGGGATTACTTCTCAGCAAAGAGATCCGTTTACCCAGACTGTGCCTCCCATCACCTTTCTCGCTCTAGTGCCCCTTTTAGAGAATCCCCTGCTCTTCGTCCTTCCTTTTCTCTTGCCAGAGTCCCTCCACCCTTAGCCCACCTTCAAGCCTACCCAGGCGGCCCACAGCTCCACCACCCCTGCCTGGGCATCTCTTTCGCCTCAGGCCTCTGACTCCTTGGAGCTGGCGACCGCTCCCGACTCCCTTCCGCCGTTTGAGGACACTCCAAAATCAGCCTTTTCCACGTCCTATCTCCTCTCTGGGGCTAGGAGGGCTCGAGGGTACTCACCATTCCGGCCGTTGCTACTGTCACTGCTCTGGTTGCTAAGGCCCGCCGGGTCAGTGCGCGTGCGCACTTCCAGGAGTTCTCCGCAGAATCCCTACCCCGGCGGCCATCCGGTCTCTCCGCCCAGAGAGCGGCGCGAGTGGGGCATTGTGGGATAGCGCGACAGCCGGCGGGGTCCTCCCGCGGGGGCCGGTAGGGGGCGCTGCCTCCGCGCGGAGCAGCGGCGACAGGGAGGGAGTAGCGGCGCCGCGGCGGTCAGGAGCGGTATCCCATTGGAGACCTTTCGGAACAGGTAGTCACGTACCGGTTCCCCCCAACTAAGAACTGAAACTTTCCAGTGGTCTCAGAACGCTTGCCCTTCCCACAAGAAAACGTTTC
>NW_022103915.1:31871346-31875634 GCF_000313985.2 Echinops telfairi
TAAGAACAACAATAAAGGTTAGTCTGTGTGATTTGTACAAGTCCCTTAAGTTTAGTATTTTATTACTCTACCCTGGTAGCCCTGGACAATGAAAGAAAGAAAAAAAAATACCAGTTTAACCCAGGTTTTAACATTTGAGTTTAGGGTTAGTCAGAGTTACATGCTACCCAGAGAGTCCTCAAACATTACCAAAGGTGGCCCGGTTCAATTTGCAGCCATATAATAAAAACCAACTCAAACGCATTGCCATCAAGTTAATTCTGATTCATATTTATCCAATAGGACAGAGTAGAACTGCGCTCTAAGGTTTCGGCCACCACTTGTCTGTCAGTTTGTGGAACTGTGGTGGCTTGAATGTTGCTGTCATATTGGAAGCAATGTCACAGAACAAGGGAACGCTGCATGGTTTAAAATCAGGAAAGGTGTGCCTCAGGGTTGTGTCCTCTCATCACATTTGTTCAATCTGTATACTATGCAAATCATCAGAGAATCCAGTGTATATGAGGAAGAATATGGCATCAGGACTGGAGGAAGGCTTACTAAGAATCTGTGATATGCAGATGACACAACTCCAAATGCTGAAAGTGAGGAGGACTTGAAGCATCTGCTGATGAAGATCAGGAATCACAGCCTTCAATATGGATTATGACTCAGGGGAAAGAAGAACAAGATCCTCTCACCTGGAGCAATAGGTAACATCATGATAAATGGAGAAAGGACTTTAGTTGTCAGGGATTTTGTCTTGTTTAGATCCACAATCAGTACTCTTGGAAGCAACAGTCAAGAGATTAAAAAAAACTCATTGCATTAGATAAATCTGCTGTACAAGACCTCTTTAAAGTATTGAAAAGCAAAGATGTTACTTTGAGGGCTAAGAGGCACTTGATCCTAGCAATGGTATTTTCAGTTGTCTCATATGAATGTGAAAGTTGGAGTTTGAAAGAGAAAGATTTGATGCATTTGACTTTTGTTGCTGGAGAAAGATATTCAAAACACCACGAACTGCCAAAAGGACAAACCGATTGGTCTTGAAGGAATCATAACCAACGTGCTCCACAGAGGCAAGGATGGCAGGACTTTGTCTTACATGTTTTGGACATGCTGTCAGGAAAGACCAGTCCCCAGATAAGGACATCTCTTGGTAAAGTGTGGGGAAAGTGAAAAAGAGGAAGGCTTTCAATGAGATGGGCTCACACAGTGGCTGCAACAAGGGGCTCAGGCACAGGAACAACTGTGAGGATTCTGCGGGACGTGCGGTGTCTCATTCGTCCTGCATAGGGTTGCTATGGGTTGGAACTGACTTGATGGCACCTAACAACAACCAACTAGTGGAGATGACAGAACAACATTTGTCCAGGGATAAAGTTCAGAGGGCATGGCAAGAAAGGGAAGTAGCACAATGAAAATGGTAAACACAGGGAGCAAGTGTTTACATTGTGGAGACTATGGTCAGTCGTGAATCAAAATGTATATGAATTGTTGAATGGAAAACCAATTTGCTCTTTAATATTCACCTGAATCATTAAAAAAAAAGAAAGGAAGTAAAATAAAACACCAAGAAGTGGTACGTGTACTCCATGCTGTCAGGGAGCACTAATGTCTGGGGA
The DNA here is from genome assembly GCF_000313985.2 of Echinops telfairi. Lineage (NCBI taxonomy): Eukaryota > Metazoa > Chordata > Mammalia > Afrosoricida > Tenrecidae > Echinops > Echinops telfairi. Next base: position 31,872,954 of record NW_022103915.1, read on the forward strand.
GCCAGCTCCATCATCCACCTCTCAGTCAAGGCCCGCCCCATCAGGGTGACAGGGGAGCAAGAATTAGAACACTGCATGCCTCTCTCTTGTTATAGGAAAGGAGATCACAGTCAAGATGTTGAAGGCCAGTGAGAAAGAAGCAGAGTCATAGCAGAGAAGAAACTGTCCTGACTAAATAACTATATCCTGAGCATTTCTCACCTATATTGTAACCTGTTAGCGTCTCTGACAAACCCCATCATTGTGGACATCATCTGAGTTCTGTATGGCCCTTGAAAGATATTATATGAGGCAGCAGAAAAGTAGAGTGCAGTGGGAGAAAGAGCACATGGGTTTGATACCAAACTCACTGCCATTGAGTCAATACTGACTCATCGCGACCCTGTCGGACAAGGCAGAACTTCCCCTGTAGGTATCTGAGACTCTAACCCTTTACGGGAGTAGAAAGCCCTGTTTTTCTCCCTCAGAGCAGCTTGTGGTTTCAAACTGCTGACCTTGTAGTTAGCAGCCCAATGCATAACCACTATGCCACAAGGCTAAATGGTTTGATAGCAGTGGGCTTATTATAATTGATAAAACGTTCATATCTCCCCTCACTATGATCTGATTTAAAATGAATCATTTTAAATAATCACATATGAATAATAAAAAAAATCAGAAAGTAGTATGTATGCATGGGGGGGACTCCAAAAGTTCACGGGAATTTTCTATTTTAATTCCATTTATGCATATGTGCTTATTTTTATATATTCATTCATACATTGTTGATGTTAATGATTTGAAACTTATATTCAATTTTTAAAATAATGTTAATATGGGGGAACACCTTTGTTATAATAAACTGGGGTGACAACATTTCATTTTCTGTCCAGAATAGACCACATGTAAATACTGAGCCCAAGCTCCACTGATCAACTAAAATTGATGGCTAATAATTTAATTTTTAAAATTTAAATCATTTTATTGGGGGCTTTTACAGATATTCTAATAACCCATAAATTGATTATATCAAGCAAACGTGTACATATTTTGCCAGTCATTTTCAAAATATTATCTTTCTACGTGAGCCCTATTATCAGCTCTTCTTTTTTCTGCCCCTCCCCCACGCTCCCACCCTCGTGAACCCTTGATAAATTATAATAATTTAATCCTTCATATGGATTGTAACGCAATGTAAAGAAAATGAAAAGCCTCACAACTGGACCACGACATAACATCATGAGAAACAGAAAACACTGAAGTTGTTAAGGACTTCATTTTACTTGGATCCACAATCAGTGTTCATGGAAGTAGCAATCAAGAAATCAAATGTCACACAAGACCTCTTTAAAAGGTTAAAAAAACAAAGATCTCAGGGGGAGCGGGGAGGGAGGGGAAAAAATAAAGAGCTGATACCAAGGGCTCAAGTAGAAAGCAAATGTTTTAAGAATGATGATGGCAACAAATGTACAAATGTGCTTGAGTCAATAGAAGTATGTATGGATTGTGATAAGAGTTGTACGAGCCCCAATAAAATGATTAAAGCCCCCCAAAAAACAAAGATCTCACTTTGAAGACAAAGGTGCACCCACGCCATTGTATTTTCACTTGTCTTTCAATTACATCCAAAAGCTGGACAATGAATAAGTAAGACTGTAGAAGAATTGGTATATTTTAATTATGGTTTTAGAGAAGAGTATTAAAGAGTATAAAATATGCCAAAGATTGCCTTCACATCCCTGATTATATTGATTCCTAAGTAATTTGTTCTCTGAGACGCTATTGTAAGTGGAATTCTCTCCTTAATTTCCTTTTCAGATTTCTCATTGTTGGTGTATTACCTGACTGACTTTTGTTTGCTGGCCTTGTACCGTACAAGCTTCCTTCATTCCTTTATTAGTTCTAGAAGTGTTCTTATGGAGTCTTTGGGGTGTTTTGAACATCTGTGGGGCCCTGGTGACGTAGGTACATAGTAATTATGCTGCTCATGCAAGAGCAGCAGTTTGAAACCACTCACGAGATAAACAAGGCTTTCTAGTCTCATAAAGGGTTACAATCTTGGAAACTCACAGAGGTAGTTCTACTCTGTCCTGTAGGGTTACTATGAACCAGCATCAAGTTAACGTCAATGAGTTTGCGTTTTGAAGGTTATTTATTTATTTAGGTTTGTAAGGGCATGTTATCCACATGATGAAAGATTTTTTGTTTGCTTTGTTTTAGTTAAAAGACCATTTTATTGCGCGCTCTTACGGCTCTTGTAACAATCCACACATCAATTGTATTAAACATATTTGTACATATGTTGCCATCGTTATTTTCTAAGAAAAGTGTATTTTTAAATACAAAAATAGAAGAGAAATCAAGCCAAGTGTTTTTTTCAATATTTGCTAGTTTTAAGGCAATTCTCTTTTGATTTCATTCTCTGGGACAGGGAACAATTCACATCGTACTAACAGAAATACTATTATAAGATCACTCTTTCTTAGAATTCACTCTACCCTCTATTATAAGTAAGCCATACAAACCACCATAAAATCAAGGGCTTGTGTGTTCAAACCTGTTCAAAATTTTTTCTTTTAATTTCATCAAGTCTCAGGCACCACTTTTTACAAGCCCCTGGAAGTAGAGAAGGTGGCCTGGAAGATATATGCGGATGGTAGATAACAGGCTGATAGAAAACTATTTTTTTACTTAGCAACTAC
>NW_022103915.1:31876419-31878123 GCF_000313985.2 Echinops telfairi
GGGGGGTCTATTCTATGGCCAGCATTAGGGTATCTTAGAAGAGTGAAATTTGTCTTTCCATGCTCTGTGAGGTGCTTCACTGCTATGTCAGCATAAACAGAACTTTTCCAGTGCCTGTCATCCTCTCCAACGATCAAAAGGAAATGGGCATCAGCCTTTTCCAGGGGGATGCGGCTTTCCCGATAGGCTGGATCCAAGGGGTCCACCAGAGCTTCTTTAATGTCATAAACTCCAGGCTCAGGGGCAGAGACTTTGTCTAGGTTAAAAGGAAGCCCTGGCAGGATTAATGTGCCACATGTAAGGGCTGTAGCTGTGTTAGAGATGCAGCCATTGATGCTCACAACCACAGCTATATTTGGGAGAAAGCTAGCCATGGAAAAAGCCAACTCGGCCCCTTTGCCTGAGCCAATCACCCCAACGTTTGGACCTTTGACCTGCAGATTTAAGAAAAAGAAGACAAACAAGGAGAGAAATAGAGAGGAGAAAAAGTGAGCATGATTGTTTATTGGATCAAGAGATTTCTGCTTATTTATTAATTCAACAGGTATTATAGATGCCGCTCAACTCACTCCAAAAAAGCAAACCAAACTCGCTGCCATTGAGTTGATTCTGACTCATAATGACACAAGAAGGCAGAGTAGAACTGCCCCTGTGGCTTTCTAAGACTGTAACTCTTTACAGGACTAGAAAGCCTTGTTTTTCTTGTTCAGCGCCGCTCGTGGTTTTGAACTGACCAACTCATAATCACTATACCACCACTTTATTGAATCTGTTCTGGCCCTAATGAGTTCTTTCGTAAACATTTCCCTTAACGATCCCACTCACCTTTGAGTGACTTTGCACAAATTTAACTGCCTCCTCAAAGTAATCTAAATTTAAATCCTTCATGTTTGCAGGTAGATCTTCATAGCCAAAAAAGGGCAAAGCCAGAGTAGCAAAACCTCGACAAGCCAGAAGACTCGCTCGAGATTCGTTTAATCCTCCATCACCAAACATATCAATCAAACCAGGAAAAGGGCCATCGCCTATAAACCAGGAAAGGGGATTAATCAGGTAGTTGACAGAACATTGAACAAGCTATCATACCCAGCCAACATTTTCAACATAAAAATTTAATTGTAAATGTTAATATATTTTTTCTTTAAAAAAATCACCTATTTGCTTTGAAAAGAAAACATGTCCTTTGACTGAAAGAGAAACTTGTTAAGTCTCTCTCTTTTTTTTTAAATACTTTACATCTCTTATGTAAATCCATACATTCTTCCAGTGTGTCAAGCACATTTGCACATGTGCTGCCATCATCATTTTCAAAGCATTCTCTTCCCACTTGAGCCCCTGATATCACCTCCCCATTTCTTACCCCTCCCTCCTCTACCCACCCTCCCTCATGAACCCTTGATAAGTTATAGATTATTTTTTCCATATCTTACAGCATCCTCTGTTGCCCCTCACCCGTTTTTCCATTGTTCGTCCCTCTGAGAGGGAGCTGTAGGTTGATCCTTGTGATTGATTCCCCCTTCGTCCCCTAATCTCCTGGTATCTCTACTCTCCTTATTGGCCCTGAGGGGTTTATCTATCCTGGATTACCTGTGTTGTGGGCTCTTACTTGTAGCACTGAGCATGCACTGGTCTAATCTGATTTGTAAGGTAGAATTGAGGTCATGATAGTGGGGTGAAGGAAGCACCAAAGAGCTACAGGAAAGT
>NW_022103915.1:31882819-31885520 GCF_000313985.2 Echinops telfairi
GGAAGCGGAATGTGGCATCAGGATTGGTTTGGTGTTCAGCGCTTTCGAGTCCATTCCAACACATAGCAACCCTCCGTACAACAAAAGGAAATACTGTCCAGTCCTGCGCCATTCTCACAATTGTCCTGTTTGAGCTCATTGTTGTATCCACTGTGTCCATCCTTGTCCAGGGCTCTCCTCCTTTTCAATGCCCTAGTGGAAGAAGGCTTATTAACCACTTGTGAAAGGCAGGTGACAACCTTGTTTGCTGAAAGTGAGGAGGACTTGAAGCATTTGCTGATGAAGTTCCAGGACTTCAGCCATCAGTATGGATTATAACTCAGTGTAAAAAAAACCAAAGACAAATTCCTTACAACTGGACCAGTAGGTAACATTATGGTAAAAGGAGAAAAGATGGAAGTTGTCAAGGATTTGGGGGATCTACAATCAATGCTTATGTAAGCACAGTCAGGAGATCAAACACAATGCATTGGGTAAATCTGCTGCATAAGACCTCTTTAAAGTGTTGGAAAGCAAAGATTTTGCTTTCAGTATTAAAGTGTGCCTAACCCACGTTATGGTATTTTCAACCTCCTCATATGCATGTGGTGGAGCCCTGGGCTGCAATCTGCATGGTCGACAGTTCAAAACCTCCAGCAGGTCTGCAGGAGAAAAACTGGACTTAGCTCCCATAAACAGTTACAGTCTAGGAAACCCACAGGAGAGCACCATGAGTCAGCATTGCCTAGAGGACAGTGTTGAGTTTCATATGCATGTGAAAGTCAGACGGTAAATAAGGAAAGCCAAGGAAGAATCGATGTGTTTTAGTTATGGTGCTGGTAAAGAACATTGAAAGTACCCTGAACTACCAAAAGAACAAGTAAATCTGGGAAGAAGGACAATCAGAATGTTCCCTAGAGGCAAGGATGGTGAGACTTCTTACATATTTTGGACATGTCAGGAGAGACCAGTCCCTGGAGAAGGACATCATGCTTGGGAGGGCAGAGGAGCAGTGAAAAGAGGAAGGCTCTCAACAAGATAGTCTGACACAGTGGCTGCAGTGATGGCCTCAAACATGAGAATAGTTGTGAGGATGGCAAGGACTCGGTGGTGTTTTGTTCGGTTGTACACAGGGTCACTAGAAATCAGAACCCACTCGGTGGCACCTAACAATTGTGCCTAAGGATGGATGTGGGGGAGGGGCAGCTACAGTGGTTAAGGCTAGATTCAGACTGAGCCAGTTGTTAAAATATTAATAACTCTAATTATTTCTTGGCTTAATAGATTTTCCAAAAGGTCAGAACTTGGAGCTCAAAGAAATTGACTCACACCCTGATTTTAGTGTCACCTAGCTTGTGTGATTGGGTGGGAACACTTCGGGCCTCATCTTCTTCGTTTATCAACTAAGGACACCGTTCTCTGGGCACTAAGAACTGTTTTCTTATGATGATGAATGTTTCCAAGGCATCTGAGTATGCCAGACCACACACAGCTCATCGTTATCCTAACATTCAGCCTGTATTTAAGTTTACATTACAAGGCTAACTTAGGTCAATTTGGGGCAAAGAAAGATCGACATACATCCATTATTATCAACATAAGTATTTTTAACAAAACATAGACATTTTCATTTGCAAACACACACACTTATACACACACAAAGGTAGTGTAAAAAAATCAGCAGAAAAACTCTGCTTAATAGATAGACAAGCATTCAATACTGGAAAATTTACAGCAGTGCAGTGTTATGCTTGGTGTAGCCAACAAGCAAGCCGTGCATGCAACACAGGAATACTTTCTGAAGTTGGAGGAGGGCTGCTCACAGAAGAGATGTAGTCACGCATTTCCATCCTAGATAACCACTTAGAGCAGTGGTTCTCAACCTGTGGGTCGTGACCCTTTCCCGGGGGTCGCCCGATTCATCACAGTAGCAAAATGACTGTGACGAAGTAGCAACATAAATAATTTTATGGTGGGGGCTGGGGTCACCACCACATGAGGAACTGTATGAAAGGGTCTCGGCATTAGTAAGGTTGAGAGCCACTAACTTAGAGGAAGTCCATGCGTTTGGTGTCTGGGGGAACAATGGAAAGGCATTGTGGACCTCGCCGGTGTTTTCAGGTGACAAAGTCGCTAGCAAAGCAAGCCAGTCAGTGGCCCCGACACTGCGCAGCAAGGCCGTCTGCAGCAGAGGCCTCACGCACCTGGGGGTAGCAGGAAGACGCCCCGCAGGCGGCCCGCGCTCAGCCGGGTGCGGAGCAGCTCCGGGGTGGAGAACCGGCGCTGCAGCTGGGCGGAGGCCAGCGCCGGGCCCGGCTGCGGCACCGTGTCGTGGACGGTCACCTCCACCTTGAGGGGGTTTTTCATCGCGCCCCTCGGCATCTGGCGGAGCCAGGGATTCTCCACGCCCGCTGGCTTGAGGCTCCACAGGAGCCCCATGGGCTCCACGCCCGTGAAGTCGCCGCCCAGGGCCGGGTCCCTGGCCAGGTCCAGCGTCCCGCGGCTGTCCGCCTGGTAGCGCGCGCTCGAGTGGAAGAGGCGGCCTCGGTGGCTGACGGCCGACGCCCGCAGGGTCACCGGCTGCCCGGGGCCCAAGCCCTCCACTCGGATCTCCACGAGCTCGTCTGCCAGCGCGGTCCGGGGCGTGACGGTCAGGGTCGCGGCCTGGTGCGAGGAGAGGGACGCTGTGTGCAGCGATCTCCCCGGCGGGGGTGGGGCGCCG
>NW_022103915.1:31886102-31889891 GCF_000313985.2 Echinops telfairi
AACCGCCAGCTGCTGCGTGGGAGCTTTTTACTCCCTTAAGAAGTTAATCTTGGGAGCCCACATGGAAGAAACACACCAGCCTGTGGGGTCATGAGGTGTCAATGGGTTTAGGTATCAGAAGTTCCAACACAAGCAATCAAAGTGACGTGAAGGTGTATGGACAAAGTGGAGACCCAAAACCCACCTGCAAGATAATTGGACAGTCCCGCACAGAAGCCACCTACCCCTGCTCACTTCCTCTTTCTGGGCTGCTGTTAGGGCTTTGTGGGCATTGAAATGGTGTGAGAACTTCCTCTCCACCAGTTTCCAATCTCAGTTCCTGTCATTTTATAGTTCGTTGCCTCAACTGAAACTTTTATTTAGCCAGCCTTTCTTCACTTGGCAAAGATTCTTGCTGCTTTCAAATCAATTCTGACTCAGCAACTCTCTAGGACACAGTAGAACACTCACAGAAGGCCCACATGGAAGGAATATTAAATCTAGGGAGTGGTATAGCACTGATGAAAGACACAACTATCCTCTAGTTCTTTAATATTTCCTCCCTTACTTTTATGGTCTTTGTTCCACCTAATTAATTTTGTTAGACCTGCACATGTTCATGTGTATAATTGAGAATGCCTGATGCATGAAAACCAAGATAGATAACCCTTCAGAAACAGTACGGGGAATAATGATTCCTTGTGGGTATAGGAAGAGAGGAGGAGTAAGTGGACAAGGGGGAGCTGATAGCAATGATGACTGTATAAGCCCACTAGAGGGTAACCAATAACAAAAGTGCAGGTGAACAGATACAGTGGATGGTATAAGATAAGGCAAATAATAACAATACTAATATATAATATAATAAGGGTTCCTGGGTGGTAGGGTGGGGGGAGAGAAGGGATAAAGAGGAGCTGATATCAAAGAGTTCAAGAAGAAAAAAAATGTATTGAAACGGATGGTGGTAGCATTTGTACAATTGTGCTTGATCTCATTGAAATATGGATTGTTACAATATCTGTAAGAGCTCCCATTTAATAATAATAATTCCCCCTTTAAAGACCCACAAAGAGCTGAGTTTTATGAGTGTTAGAAGTTTCAGGTTTACATTGGCACCCGTAGGGCTCCTCCCCAACGTACAGCTTGCCTGGAAGCTGCTCACAAAGTCATGCAAAGTGTCCCTTTCGACTCCGGGCTCCTGCCTTTTCAATGATTCTGCAGCGAGGCATGGTGGACGACCCCTGATTGACCCCATTGGCGGAATTGAATTCACCTGGCCTAGGTGGGCCAATCCAGGTGCAGCGCCCTCCCATGCCTACAGAGAGCGGGGGACCTGAACCTCTGAGCATGTGCAGTGTGCCACTCCTTTGTTTCCATAGCTTGGCCCTATGGGCATGTGTTAACAGACTTCCCAGCCCTCTGCTAGCCTGCCTAACAAAACCTTACTGAAACCGTTCTGCTCTGTCCTATAGAGGGGTCACTCTGAGTTGGAGTTGATTCCACGGCAGTAGGTTTTGGAGTGTGTTACACATATACATTACATGTTTCTACTGATGGATATTTGGCTTGCTCCCACCTTTTGGCTATTGCCAACAGTGCTTCAATGAATGCTGTTGGAATGCTAAGCTTCTGTGTGGGTATCTAAATACTCATTTTTTAATACTTGTGCCAGGCTACAGGACAATAGTGTGTTTCCACCATGTACATATCTGTTGTCGATTTTCCACAAGTTTTGTGGCCTCACTAACAAAGAGCCTGACATGGTTGCTTGATTAATAATGGTTACTAAATATTCTGGGACACTCAACACCTGTTGTGTGAAGAGGACTTTTATTAATAGTGTAAAGTCTATGATTAGAATACTACAATTTGCTGGGCTTAACAGATATTTTAGCATCAAGATGTTTATGGAAGAAGGTTTGAATTTGCTGCCAGGCATCCACCTGTGCTCTTCCATGAGCCCTTGGCTCACCTCCATAGAACACTGGTAGGCCCAAAACTGGATGCACTGAGGCTATGCGAGCAGGAAAATAAGGTGGGTCAATACAATGACCAGCTCCTGGGTAGCAGATTATCTGGGGTCTGTCTTTTCCATGGGCCTGTAACCGGTCAGAGGCTATATGAGCATAGAATTCGCTCTTCCAGTTATGGTCATCCTTGCCAACAATAAACAAGAAGGGCCCTTGAGCTTTTTCCAGTGGTATGAGACTTTGGTGGTTAGGCTTTTCCAGTGGGTTATTCCAAATATGCAAACTCTCCAGAAAGCCTGACTCGGTGACTGTACATTTGCTTAGGTCACTGCCAAGAGAAGGAATAGTCATTTCCTTGTAATGCAGAGCAGTCATTGAATTTGCCACACAGGAATTGACGAGTACAGTGGCTGTGATGCCCTTTAAGAAGGAGGCCATGGAGAGACACAGGTCACCGCCTTTGGAGAAGCCTATAAGTCCAATATTAGCGCCTTTCACCTGATGAAGAGAGAGAACATCTTAGCATTTATAAATGGGAGACATAACAATGACTTTACATCTCCTAAGTAGCTTTCTCAGAAGTCATTTACTTTCCTTATATATCAGTCCACAAAGTTCAGACGTGGCTTCTAACAAACAACCCATCAACCAATTGTAATGAGCAAACTCAAAAATATCTTCTATTTTCCTGCATTGTAATTATCCCTTCATAACAAATTAGAAGGGCTCAATTTGAAGTCTTGGATCTCCTTGAGATTCTCTATCAGAATGTGGCAAGGGAAGAGCCAACTCTTGGCTTCAGCCCCTTACTACTGGCCCATCCTCTTCCTTTTCCCGTTCCTGGCTTCAATGCATACTTTGAGGTACCTTGAACATGTGTGAAATATCCCAGTCTACATAGTAAGGCCTATGGGACACAATACATTGGGTAAATCTGCTGCACAAGATCTCTTTAAAGTGTTGAAAAGCAAGGATATTATTTTGAAAAGTATGGCATGCCTGACTCAAGGCATGGTATTTTCAATCACCTCCTATGGGAACCCGAGAGCCTGGATGGAAGTGTACGTGGTCAGCTCACCAGCACTCTTGACCACAGGACTTGGAACGCCAGCCTTAGTGAAGTTCGCATTCACAGCCCTGAGATAATGATAGCACCCCAATGCACATATTTTCCAGGATGTGCATAAACATCCAGGAAAGGTGTTTCCCCACATCTCATCCACCCTCCATAAAATGATTTTATAAAACTGTGTCCTACAAACACCTGGCTCCTCACATAGCCAGTTAAAGGACGCTTATCTCGAAGAGCAGTCAACTCCCTTTGTCTCTTATTCTTAAGGTGCCATTCACACAGTTTGTCTCTCACTCACCTGAAGTGTTCCCCTACAGAGCTCAGGATATTGAAGATTAATACATTGCCCATTCTATTGTGTATGTACTCCCATCAAAACTGAAAAAAGCTCCCCTGGGTGGAGCTTTCATAGTACAGATTTTTCCCACTAGGCAGGCAACTCTGCTCCGAGTTAGTGCACCCAGTGGCATCACCTGGGATGGTTCTATCTGGTCATGGTAAATTTTTTCATGAAAGCAGTTTCACTCAAACCTTGTTGTTTGTTGTTTTTTTTTACAAGAACACTTTGTTCTAGTAACCTAGCCCTCATTGATACTCACCTTCCCGACATAATCCTTGAAGACAAAATGGGTGCATAAGGAAATGGGGTGAAGAAAGTGGATGGTGCCCTGCTATCTGGGGTCTTAAATGTTTAAAGTTAAACAAGCAGCCATCTCACAGGGAAGCAAATAAGCCCACATGGAAGAAGCACACCATCCTGTGTGACCA
>NW_022103915.1:31891344-31893859 GCF_000313985.2 Echinops telfairi
CTCCGCTTTTCTATCTCCTTTTTTTCTATAATTGCACCATCACCCTGCAGGACCCTGTTTGACTGTGGGCTGGTTCCCACAATCTCATCTGCATGTGAAAATTGGACATTGAATAAGGAAGACCAAGAAGAATCTATGCGTTTGAATTATGGTGCTGGAAAAAAAAGTACCTGGACTGCCAAAAGAACAAACAAATCTATCTTGGAAGAAGTACAGTCAGAATGCTCTTTAAAAGTGAGGATATCAAGATTTCAACTCACCTACTTTGGACATGTTTTGTTCGAAGAGACCAATCCCTGGAATGAGACATGATGCTTGGTAAAGTAGCAGGGCAGTGAAAAAGAGGAAGACCAAGATTGATTGACAGGGGGGTGAGGGGGGTTGTACAGTCGTGGTGGTGGAGGGGGGATAAAAGGGAGACAATGTCAAGGAGTCCAGGAATCAAAAGAATGCTTGGAAACTGATTGTGGCAACAATTGTGCAATTCTGCTTGACGTGATTGAACTATGGAATGATATATGTATTCATTCCCAATGAACAATAAATGTTTTAAAAGACTGAGACAGTGCTGTAACAATGAGCTCACACAGAAGAACAATTGCGAGGATGGCCTAGGACCGCGCAGTGTTTCCTTCTGTGGTATACAGGGTTGCTATGAGTCGGAAGCGAATGGATGGCACCGAAGAACAACAACATGGGTATATATATTAATGGATGTGGGAAGGGGCACAATGTCAGGAATCAGGCTCAGAGCTATTTAGGCAAAGAATTCAGGGGTTCCAGTCCCATGAGCACAGGTGGGCACCATCCAGAGTGATACTGTCCTTCATCTCTTCTGATTCCTCTCCCTGGGGGCAAGTTTGGGCAAATGACAGCCAGAGTGTGGTCATAAAAAAATGAAAGCTCTTCTTGCTTAGGTCTAATAGTTGAACTAAAAGGATACATTGATTTCTTATTTCTTACAGGGTCATATCTCTCTTAAAGGGAGCCCATCTGGTGCTGTGGTTTAGGTATCAGGCTGATGACCTAAGGTTGGCAGTTAAAAGCCACCACCACTCCATAGAAGAAAGATGAGCCTGTCTACTCCTGTAACAGTTCATAGTCTCTGAAATCCTAAAGAATGGTCTACTCTGTCCTATGTATGTGAGTTAGCTAGCATGAGGCCAGGAGCCTACTGTGGAACAAACCATTAATTACCCATATACAAGTTCAGGTTGAAGCTGAAGAAAAGTAAAACATGTCCACAAGAGCCAAAATATGATCTTGAGTCTATCCCACCAGAATTTCAAGAACATCTCAAGAACAGGTTTCATGCATGAAACACTAAGGACAGAAGACCTGATGAGCTGTGAGAAAACATCAAGAGCATCATAAAGAAAGCAAAAGGTCATTAAAAAGACAGGAAAGAGGAAAATATCAAAGCGGATGTCAGAGGAGACTCTGAAACTCACTCTTAATCATAGAGTAGTTAAGGTGAATGGAAAAAATGAAGACATCAAGGAGCTGAACCAAAAATTTCAAAGGGCAGCCCAAAAAGTCAAAATAAAATATTATAACAAAATGTGCACAGACCTAGAGTTAGAAAACTAAAGGAGAAGAACACACCCAACCTACCTTAAGTTGAAAGAACTAAAGAAAAACTTCAAGCCTCAAATTGCAATATTAAAAGACTCTATGAGCAAAATATTGAATGATGCGGGAAGCATCAAAAGAAAATGGAAAGATAAGAACTTTAACAAGAAGAATTAATAAACATTCCACCAGTTGAGGTAACATGAGTAAGAATCAATGGTACTGAAGGAAGAAGTTCAAGGTACACTGAAAGCATTTGGAATTGGTGGAACATCAGTTGAAATGTTTCAAAGGCTGGAAGCACTGGAAGTGCTTACTTGTCTAGGTCAGGAAATTTGTATGACAGCTACTAGCCAACTGCCTGAAAGAGATCCATATTTGTATCCATTCCAAAGAAAAGTGACTCAACAGGATGCTCAAGGACAGACCAGTGTCATTAATATCACATGTAAGTAAAATTCTGCTGATGCTTACCCAATAACAGTTGCAGCAGTACATTGGCAAGGAGATGCCAGAGATTTGGGCCAGATTCAGACACCAAAGAGTATGTATAATTTAATTTACAGTCATACCCAAATATTCCAATCCATTATTTTATTTTTCTATTATCAGATAAAGCCTTTTCCCATAAACCCATCATACTTAAGTATTACTGAAATCAGGACTTCTTTGATATCATCAAATAGAGTCTCTAGCCAAATGTCATCAAATGTCCCAAAATTACGTTTTTGATGTCAAACCCTTTTTTCTACAGAAACATTAATCTTATGACTGAGAGCATTGAACCCCATGCAGGGGAAATGCCTTATTCAGGATCATAAGGCTACACTTGGTGGTAGAACCTGAACTCATTACTAACTCTTTCGTCCAGTGCAGTTTGATTCTGGTCAAACAAAGGGGATGAAATGACCCACTTTTGAGGGATTAGAGAAATGGATAGAAA
>NW_022103915.1:31896692-31898367 GCF_000313985.2 Echinops telfairi
ATAAAAAGACAGACAAAAGGTTTTGGTTGCTCACCTCCTCCATGAAGCCAGGTCTGAGAGGGAGAGAGAGAGAATGTATGCTGTCACCAACTTATATAGATAGTCTCAGGACATGCAAGTTCCCCTAGCCACAGACACCTACATATGTGACATGTGACAAGGTGGGCAGTACCCTAAGCTAGATGTCCCTGAGTTCACTGGGGGAGTAACGTAACACCAGTGCTGGGGCAGATGGAGGGGAATGACTGTCCCCTGAGAGGGGAGAATAGCCCCATGTCTGCTCCTGTAGATAAAGCTGTTGGGGCCATTTGGTAATCTGCCCTGTGTTTGTAAGTGGGATCATTAAGTAGCACTGTAACGGGAGGATATTGTGGGGATGATTTTTAATTAGGAGAATTTGTCTGGGACTCTCTTCTCCAACTCACAAATGTGAGAGCCACCTCCACCCAGAATCCTTGCCTCCCAGGCTTCTTTAATCACGAGTGTAGAGAATTTGTCTACATACACTTTCTTCCTGGTCCTCAGTTTCCCACAATAACCCCCAACCTTTGGTTTACAAATTCAATAAGGAGGGACTGATCTCCAGATAGTTATTTCCGGGACATTCCTCATGAGTATATCAGCAATACAAATAAGTCATGTCACCATTTGAATTAGATTTAGGACACCTGTTTAAATTCTTCCTTAACAGATTTTGGCAAATATTGCCATATTAGGGCAAGTCAAGAAATACGCCTACTAGAGTTAACTGGTTTATTCCAGACAAAACATTTTAGAACATATCTCTGTGATCAGAGGATGGCTGGAGACAAGTTCTTGCCATAAAGCATTAGGCTTACTTTTTTTAGGGTGCCTTCAATAAACAAATCAATCAAAAGAGTGACTTCATCATAGAGCGATACTAAGCCAATTAAATTTAAGGCACAGAGGTAAGCTCAAAAGGTTTTGGCGGGGGACTTTATTTCTTAATTTTTAATTATGTTATGGGGAGCTCTTACAGATATCATAACATCCCATATTTCAATCACATCAAGCATTATTGTACAACTGCTACTAGTCAGTTTCAAAACATTTTCTTTCTTCTTGTACTCCTTGATATCAGCTTTTTGTGGGTCTTTAAAGGGGGAATTATTATTATTAAATGGGAGCTCTTACAGATATTGCAACAATCCATATTTCAATGAGATCAAGCACAATTGTACAAATGCTACTACCATCCATTTCAATACATTTTTCTTCTTCTTGAACTCCTTGATATCGGCTCCTCTTTATCCCTTCTCTACCCCGACCCTACCACCCAAGAACCCTTATTATTATATTATATATTAGTATTGTTATTATTTGCCATATCTTATACCATCCACTGTATCTGTTCACCTGCACTTTTGTTATTGGTTACCCTCTAGTGGGCTTATACAGTCATCATTGCTATCAGCTCCCCCTTGTCCACTTACTCCTCCTCTCTTCCTATACCCACAAGGAATCATTATTCCCCGTACTGTTTCTGAAGGGTTATCTATCTTGGTTTTCATGCATCAGGCATTCTCAATTATACACATGAACATGTGCAGGTCTAATAAAATTAATGAGGTAAAAACAAAGACCATAAAAGTAAGAGGAAGAAATATTGAAGAACTAGAGGATAGTTACGTCTTTTTTTTTTTTTTTTTTTTTT
>NW_022103915.1:31898644-31900177 GCF_000313985.2 Echinops telfairi
AGCAAACTCCTTGTTAGAGATTAACAGTACTTATATAGTTATAACCTGAAAACAACAAATATGGATTTAACAAAAAAATCTAACATGACCATATTGGGAAGATAACAGAGTTTAAGAGGAGTATGAATGATGGAGAAGGGGTGGAATAGATTGACTAATTCTCCTTTATAGTTTCAAAGTCAATTAAAAATACTTAAGGTAACAGAAGATGAGGGTCGCGACTCCCATAAAGATTTACAGTCTTGGAAATCTTAAAAATGGGTCACTGTGAGTTGGAATCAACTAGAGACAATGGGTTTTGGGGTTTGCTAAGGCTATGAATTTATTAAGAGAATATAAGTATATTTTTAAGCAATATTTTTTAGCAGTAAATGTGAATAAAAACCATTGAAGAAGTCATGGGTACTTGCTTCTGGGGAATGAAGGAGCAAAGGATAACCACTGTGTTTGGTGACAAGCCTTCAGAGTTATTTTACTTTACACAAGGGAGCTTCAAAAAGTTAATGAAAAGATAGGCTTTTTAAATGATAATGGAGTTTTTGTAAAAACTTTTGAGTGATTCTTATATTTTATGAGTTTTTACAACTTAGCCACATTGAGATAGCACAAAGAGAAATCAGGATAAAATATCTATTTAAATACAAAATTCTCTTAAAATTTTTACTAACGTTTAGTAACAATAAACCATTCCATCTTTTCAGTTTTTTAGGAAAGTTTTGTTTTAAACATCTAACTTATTTCAAAAGCACTCATGCAAACCGATCTTATATGAACACAGCCTCTTAAATACATGAGCCTCCCAAATAAATCACTGTAATGTCTACTTTCTTTCTGAGGGAGACTGCAACATTACCAAAATAATATTTCCAAACTTAACAGTTATCAACAAATCTTGATATTTATTAGTCCTGCCAGGGTAAGACAGAAACATGATACTGTAAAGTTATTTTCACTTTCCTATGAACTATTTTATAGTAAAAATGTATTTGGTAACAAGTGTTCTTAAGCTCAAAGTTCCAAAAGTAATCTTTAGTTTGCAACTGAACAGTGCACTCCGAGATTCCACAACATTTTAATGGTGTTTACAGGGTAAATATTAATTTTAGTCACTCAGTTCCTCCTCGTCACTGAAATAAGTGCTTTTCTTGATCCTTGGGCGACTCGAATCATCTGATGTTGACGGCTTCTCCGAACTGGGTTTCCATCTTTTTTCTTCTTCGTCAACTTTGGCTTGCTGGAAAGCTATGGCTTGACTGAGACTGTCAAGAGCAGGGTCTTCTCCTTCATCTTCACTTTCTTCTACTTGCTCAATTTGTTCTTCTGGTTCAGGAATTTTCTTCTTTTTCTTTTTCTCTTTCTTCTTTGGAGGTTCACGTTCTCCAAGCATATTTTTAGGTCACGCATAACTTAAATGACCATTTTCCCCACATTCATAACACTTAGATTTATCGAAGTAGTGTCGCCTTCTGATGAACTCGGCTGCTCTTCCATTGTCAATAGCAATACTTGCTTTTATCACTCTACCAAATAACT
>NW_022103915.1:31900970-31902222 GCF_000313985.2 Echinops telfairi
TCAGGAAGGTGAGTATCACACAGTGCCATATTATTAGAACAATCGTTCTTGTACTGAGGCAAGATTTAAGTAGAGGCCCAAAGTCCATCTGTTTCTGTATTGAATTTACTTATATATACATACATAGACAAATACCCCTATCTTTATATATTTACATATAGACATATCTCTCTATATAATTATAACTTTCTTCTTCTTTCCTCTTTTTCTTTTTTCGTTCCTCCTGCCCACTATCATGTTTTTCCATTGTTTACCTCTCAATAATTCCTCTCAGATACATTTCAGTTGATCAAACATGACTAAGGAACTCTGCACCCTCCTCACTGTCAATTTAAAAACCACTACTATTCCCCGATCCTTGTCCTTCTTGGCTCACCACTCATTTACCCCCACACACAAACACGCCCTCCCCTTCCATTCACCCCACCTCCAACTGTTGGGACCCATCAGTATCTCCTTGGGGTTGCTTATTCTGTCTATCTTATATCGATAGACACCAAAAGAGAAAAAGAAAAGGGGCCAATAGCGGGGCGTGGGGAGGGACCATACAAATAGTTCCAAGTCTAATTGATATCCTAACTTAGGGTAGCTGTGTATCTCTCTGTTCAATAGTGAGTGGGCCATTAGAATCCATCAGTCCAATCCCTTTTTTTTTCAGGGTTCCATATCCTGGGACCTGCTTATCCAGCAGCACTTATACCCTTTTACTCCTTGTGTTAGACAGGGTTCTCTAGAGAAACAAAACCAGGACACTTATGATTTTATATATAGAGATTGATACAGCATGAAGGAATATAACAGCTAATTAGTCCACACAGCAGTACAGAGGGCTCAGTTCAACTCACTTCCACGGAACAGTTAATATTCTGGAAGTTCTTCAACTCACAAGGGCTGCTAGATCCGAGGTCAAGGAAGCAGACAGCCAAGTCTTCTGTAGAGCAATGCAGGCAGTCCAGCCACAGGCAGCAAACAGCAGGGTGGGTCACCAACAGTCAGTCAGACAACAGGATCCAACAGTCCCAAGCTCACTCTATGTACACACCAGCAGTGGGGTGAAGCAGATCTCGAAGGAACCTCAAGCTATAGTGACATCATTCCACACGTTGGGTGTCCCACAGGTAGTGTATACAATCAATAGAGAACAAGAGATAGAGGTGGGACTTGCCAAGCCATTTATCTCTTTGCCCTCCAATCAAACTGCAACCTTATTAATCCCACATGTTCTTATTGGCCAGGTTGGCACAATAAACCT
>NW_022103915.1:31902322-31903508 GCF_000313985.2 Echinops telfairi
GACATCATTCCACACGTTGGGTGTCCCACAGGTAGTGTATACAATCAATAGAGAACAAGAGATAGAGGTGGGACTTGCCAAGCCATTTATCTCTTTGCCCTCCAATCAAACTGCAACCTTATTAATCCCACATGTTCTTATTGGCCAGGTTGGCACAATAAACCTACCTATCACAACCCTCATCATTCATGTCCGAGACTAAAGAGACAATCTTGGTAGATGTCTTTCAAGGATACTAGATGCTCATAGGGACTTGTTGTTAGGTGCCATTGAGACAGTTCTGACTCATAGCGGCCTTATGTACAACAGAAGGGAACATTGCCCAGTCCTGTGTCTTTCAGACAACCGTTCCTATGCTTAAGTTTTGAACATTATCTTTGAACTTGGACCTCTCTTACCTTGGTTTGGCTTACAATGGCATAGCCTGCTTTTAAAGTGCCATTTGAGTAAACACTACTGCCATCCTTGGACCACTTGACTTCAGGGTTGAGTAATGGGGCTATTTCTCAAATTTTTGTTCTGGAAAAAATGTTATAACGTCATCCACACAGTTAAGGATTATATGGCTGAAAGGTTGTTGGGAATGAGCTGGGAGCAAAATGGCCAGATTGAGAGCATAACAAACTCTTACTGTGATTTCTGAGACAGCAACAAGGGCAGCTTACTCTTGAGTAATCCTTCCACGGATACCCAGCCAGTCCCCTTAGTCTCAAGGACTGTCAACCCCTGGTGTAGAGTGAACGGGACTCCCAAAGTGAACTTAGATGCCTCTTTGATTAATCAGTAGTTGCTCCTTCCTTTAGACCAGCGGTTCCCAACGTGTGGTGGCAACCCCTTTGGGGGTCGAAAGACCCTTCACAGGGGTTGTCTGATTCATTACAGTAGCAAAATGACAGTGATGAGGTAGCAACGGAAAGAATTTTATGGTTGGGGGTCACAACAACATGAGGAACTGTATGAAAGGGTCTCAGCATTAGGAAAGTTGAGAACCACTGCTTTAGACAATAGGGCCAGTCCCTGATGCAGTGTCCAGTTAATTTTTAAAAAATCATTTTATCGTGTGCTCATACAATTCATATCACAATCCATTAATACATCCATTGTGTCAAGCACATTTGTACATTTGTTGCCATCATCATTCTCAAAACATTTGCTTTCTACTTGAGCCTTAATATCAGCTCCTCAT
>NW_022103915.1:31903608-31907470 GCF_000313985.2 Echinops telfairi
TTCTACTTGAGCCTTAATATCAGCTCCTCATTTTCCTCCCTCCCATCCCACTCCCTCATCCCTCATGAACCCTTATTAATTCATAACTTATTATTATTTTGTCATATCTTACACTGTCCGACGTCTCCCTTCACCCACTTACTGTTGTCCATCTCCAAGGGAGGAGGTTATATGTAGATCCTTGTAATCAGTTCCTCCTTTAAACCCCACCTTTCCTCTACCCTCCAGGTATCGCCACCCTCATCACTTGCCCAGTTATTTTTAAAACATGTCCTATAAGCCTTGTGGTTAGTCCTAAATGCTCAGTTAGGACTTTCAGAGCAACCCCTTGCCTTTCATATGCATATGATTGAAAAGACATATTAAGGTTTGGGAGGCCTAGAACTGGAGGAATGCTCAGGAACATCCTGGGAACCTCATAAAGACACTTTGCTGGAAGCCCTTCATTGGCTATCCACATGGGACAAAACAAAGCCATTCCCAGGAACTCTCTCAACTGCCATTTCGTTTTAGGTTCAAGAAAGTCTATAATTAACTGAAACCTGAATAAACTGTGTGTACCACCCAGAGATTATGATGGTTGGATAAGGGCACCTTCATTTTTTTCTATGGAAAGTAAAGCTTGGTCTTACAGATAAAATCAGGGTCAAACTTATGCACCGAGTAAAGCTTGGAGGAGATGGAAGTGGAGGTGGGGGTGGCAGTGAAGAAAGGTGAGCTTCAGCAAAGGCTGAGATTCTTAGGATCTGACTGAAGAAATGCTTCATTCAAGTATTGTTTCAAATGCTGACTAAACATGGTTGCTTCATTAATAAAGGTTTCTAAATACTCTAAAATCACAATATCAATTATATGAATACAATATCTAATCTATGAGTAGGAGGACTGCTAACCACAAGGTCATCAGTTAGAAACCACCAGCTAGCTGCTCCTTGGAAGAAAGGCAAGATTTTCTCCTCCTATAAAGAGTTACGGTCTTGACAACCCACAGAGGCAGGTCTACCCTGTCCTATCGGGTCTCTATGAGTCAGAATGAACTTAATGGGAGTTAGTTTTGAAAGTCAATGATTATAATATTATAATTTGCTGTGCTTAAAGGATTGTTTAGCATCAAGATGTTTATGGAAGAAGGTTTGAATTTGCTGCCAGGCATCCACCTGTGCTCTTCCATGAGCCCTTGGCTCGCCTCCATAGAATACTGGTAAGCCCAAAACTGGATGCACTGAGGCTATGCGAGCAGGAAAATAAGGTGGATCAAGACAATGACCAGCTCCTGGGTAGCAGATTATCTGGGGTTTGTCTTTCCTATGGGCCTGTAACCGGTCAGAGGCTATACGAGCATAGAATTCGCCATTCCAGCTATGATCATCCTTGCCAACAATAAACAAGAAGGGCCCTTGAGCTTTTTCCAATGGTATGAGACTTTGGTGGTTAGGCTTTTCCAGTGGGTTATTCCAAATATGCAAACTCTCCAGAAAGCCTGACTCGGTGACTGTACATTTGCTTAGGTCACTGCCAAGAGAAGGAATAGTCATTTCCTTGTAATGCAGAGCAGTCATTGAATTTGCCACACAGGAATTGATGAGTACAGTGGCTGTGATGCCCTTTAAGAAGGAGGCCATGGAGAGACACAGGTCACCGCCTTTGGAGAAGCCAATAAGTCCAATATTAGGGCCTTTCACCTGACAAAAACAGAAAGAGAACATCATAGCATCTATAAGTCGGAGACATAAGTAATGATGTTATATTTACCAAATAACTTTCTCATGTCATTTCCTTAGATATTAATTTATAAAGCTCAGATATAGCTTCTAACTAAAAAAAAATTACAACCAATGGTAGTTGATTTGCATACGGGCTCTCTCTAATGTTCATGAGGTCTGGGTCAAGAGTAAACACATGAAGGTCTATATATATATCTTAATATTTAAAAACAACAAGCCAAATGCACAAACTGTTCAGTGGAAATATATTCTATTTCCTACATTGTAGATATACCTTTGTAACAATGAAGAATGGCTTGATTTTAAACTCTTAGAAGTCCTTGGAGTTCTGTACTAGAAAGTGGCAGGACTGAGAGCCATCTCCTGCCCTAGCCCTTTGCTCACGGCTCAGCCTCCTTCTCTTTCCATTCTTGGCTTCATTACATATCTTGATGTTCTTTGAACATGTGTGAGACATCACAGCCTACACCTTAAGGCCAATGGGGATCTACACAAATGGGCCTGGGGAACAGGCAGACTGTCAGGAATCAGGCTCAGAGCTTTCCTGCAGAAAAGCCCAGGGCTCCAGCTCCGGAAACACAGGCAGATACTTTCATGTGGTGGAGCCTACGGCTACTCCTTGAGCAGGGAGGCGTGCAGGCAAATGACGGCTAGACTGTGGCCACCAGCAATGGAAGTTCTGGCACTAGAAGGCCCTCTTGCTTAGGTCTAAGGGCAGAACTAATAAAGATCTTACTTTTTCTAGGACCCTATTTCTCCTGAATTAGCCAACGATCACAGTGCAAGGGCACTGAGGGTTTAGCAACTCTGCTTAAAGACCAATTCTTGAAGTCTACCAGAAGTAGGCCATCTGTGAGACCTTGAAGAACAGCTTATCCTTTAACTTTAGAATACTTGGCTTCTTTAACTCTAGGTACTAGCCAAGAGTATATATCTTTTCGCTTATAATCATACCAAATTATTTTACTTAATTAGTCAGTTTTCCATTACCGATAAGGACATGTCTTATAACTCCAAATGATACACACTTAATAAAATTACACAGCGATGGCTGACCAGGGCCTCTGACCCATACAGGCATCTGCTATGGGAGTGATGGGCCAGCCCTGGTGTCTGAGTGATTCCCAGGACCCAGAAAACTTCCAGAGCCCTGAAGACCAGGGGAAACACCCCTAAATACGGACTCATTTTCCACTCCACCTTCATTGGCAGGGCAGCTGCCAAGAACAAAGGCCGCATCTCCCGATACCTGGCAAACAAATGCAGTATTGCCTCTCGGATCGACTGTTTCTCGGAGGTGCCCACGAATGTATTTGGGGAAAAGCTCCGAGAGCAAGTGGAAGAGCGACTCTCCTTCTACGACACTGGGGAGGCGCCTCGGGACAATCTGGATGTGATGAAGGAGGCAATGGTTCAGGCAGAGGCGGCCGCTGAGGAGATGACTAGGAAGCTTGAGAAGCGGGAGAAGAAACGCTTGAAAAAGGAAAAGAAGTGACTGGCTGCACTTGCATCTCAGGAAAACAGCAGTGCTCCTGAGGAGTGTGAGGTCGCAGGGCAGGAGACCAACGGGGAACGGCCCAAAAAGAAGAAAAAGCAGAGGGCCCAGGAGGCTCCACAGGAAAATGGATTTGAAGACCCAGCTCTCTCTGCTCTCCCCAAACCCATAAAAAAGAGATCTAAGGAGGAGATGGTCAGCAGTGATCCAGAAGGGGTGCCTCCCCCCAAGAGGAAGAAACTGAAATCTCTCCCCAGAGAGGAGCCTGCCTATGATCCTCAAGAGTCAGCAAATGGCGGGAGCATCCCAAAGAAAAGGAAGAAGCTCCCTGGAAAGGGGGAGCCTGCCAGTAGTGGACCCGAGGAGGCAGCTGCTAGCAGCAAGAGCAACAGCACTAAGAAAAAGAAAACAATTAAAAAACCAGCCCAGGAAGATTAGAATGGACATTCCCTGGTGCTCCTCAACCCTCTCAATAAAGAAACAAGTTTACCAAAAAAAAAATTAATGATTACTTAATATCATAAAGTATTCAGTCTCTAATCCAATGTGACCAATTATCTTAAAACTGCCTTTTAAGAAAATCGTTTTATTGGGGGCTCATACAACTCTTATCATAATCCATACATATATTCATTGTGTCAAG
>NW_022103915.1:31911820-31913190 GCF_000313985.2 Echinops telfairi
GCATGAGCCCTTGATAGTTTATAAATGGGTATTTTGTCATATCTTGCCCTGTCCGACGCGGAGACAAGTTCTTGCCATAAAAATTAGGCTTACTTTTCTTAGGGTGCCTTTAATAAACAAATCAATCAAAAGAGTGACTTCATCATAGAGATGTACTAAGCCAATTAACTTTAAGGCACAGAGGTAAGTTCAAAAAGTAATTGTGACTATTTGGGGGGAATTGATTTCTTAAATTTTTATTATGTTATGGGGAGCTCTTACAGACATCATAACACCCCATATTTCAATCACATCAAGCAGTATTGTACAACTCCTCCTAGTCAGTTTAAAAACATTTTCTTTCTTCTTAAACTCCTTGATATCAGCTCTTTCTGGGTCTTTAAATGAGGAATTTCACTATTATTATTAAATGGGAGCTCTTACATATAGTGTAACAATCCATATTTCAATGAGATCAAGCACAATCGTACAAATGCTACCACCATCCGTTTCAATACTTTTTTTCTTCTTGAACTCTTTGATATCAGCTCCTCTTTATCCCTTCTCTCCCTCCACCCTACCACCCAAGAACCCTTATTAGTATATTATATATTATATATTAGTATTGTTATTATTTGCCGTATCTTATACCTTTTTTTTTTTAATCCCCCGAAGGGGTGCACCGTTCCTGGAAGTACTGCAATACCAGGTGGATGCGTGGAGTGGATGGAGCAAGCTCCTATTCCATCTCCCTGCTCCAAAAATCCATTTAATATATTGTCCTCGGATTTAATACGTATCAGGTATTAAACTGATAAGAACAGATACTACACTTGATCTTAGCCAAAAGGCCGAGAAGTGGTCTTATACCATCCACTGTATCTGTTTACCTGCACTTTTGTTATTGGTTACCCTCTAGTGGGCTTATACAGGCATCATTGCTATCAGATCCCCCTTGTCCACTTACTCCTCCTCTCTTCCCATACCCACAGGGAATCGTTACTCCCCTTACTGTTTCTGAAGGGTTATCTATCTTGGTTTCATGCATCAGGCATTCTCAATTATACAAATCAACATGTGCAGGTCTAACAAAATTAATGAGGTGAAACAAAGACCATAAAAGTAAGAGGAGGAAATATTGAAGAACTAGAGGATAGTTGTGTCTTTCATCAGTGCTATACTGCTCCCTAGATTAATATTCCTTCCATGTGGGCCTTCTGTGTGGGACTGTCCAATTATCTTGCAGGTGGGTTTTGGGTCTCCACTTTGTCCATACACCTTCACGTCACTTTGATTGCTTGTGTTGGAACTTCTGATACCTAAACCCATTGACACCTCATGACCACACAGGCTGATGTGTTTCTTCCATGTGGGCTTTGTTGATTTCCTGG
>NW_022103915.1:31914570-31915887 GCF_000313985.2 Echinops telfairi
CCCTCCAATCAAACTGCAACCTTATTAATCCCACATGTTCTTATTGGCCAGGTTGGCACAATAAACCTACCTATTACAATCCTCATCATTCACGTCTGAGACTAAAGAGGCAATCTTGGTAGATGTCTTTGAAGGATACAAGATGCTCATAGGGACTTGTTGTTAGGTGCCATTGAGACAGCTCTGACTTATAGCGGCCTTATGTACAACAGAAGGGAACACTGCCCAGTCCTGTGTCCTTCACACAACCGTTCCTATGCTTGCGTCCATTATTTTGGTCATGGTGTCTATCCATCTCCTTGAGGGCGTACTTTTTTCCACTGCCTCTACCAAGAATGATGTCCTTCTCCAGGGACTGGTCTCTCCAGACAACATGTCCAAAGTATGAATGAAGTCTCACCATCCTTCCCTCTAAGGAGCACTCTGGCCATACTTCATCTAAGGCAGATCAGTTTATCTGAATTTTAAATGTACAAAGTATGAATCTAGGAAAGTTGGAAGTTGTCAACAATGAAGCGGAACACATAAAGATTAATATCCCAGACATTAGTGAGATAAAATTGGCCATTCTGAATAAAAAAATTATATGGTTTACTATGCCGGGAATAACACAATTAAGAGGATTGACTTTGCATTCTGTGTCAAAAGGGACATTTCAAGATCCATCTTGAAGTATAACGCTGTCTGTGATAGGATTATATCTATCTGCATTCAAGGAAATCTAATTAATACAGCTATTATTCAAATGTATGCATCACCACGGAAGCTAGCGATGAAGAAACTGAAGAATTCGACCAACGTCTTCAGTCTGAAATTGATCAAATATGAAATCAAGATGCATTGATAATTAATGGAGATTGGAATGCAAAAATTAGAAACACAGGGGAAGGGAAAATAATTCGGAAACATGAAACAGAGCTGGAAATCACATAACAGTATTTTGCAAGATCAACTTGTTCATAGCGAATACCATTTTCCAACACAAATGGGGACTATACACATGGACTTTTCCAGATGGAATACACAGAAATTAAATCAAACACGTCTGTAGGAAGAGACAATGGAGAAGCGCAATATCAGCAGCTAAAACCAGGCTAGGGCTAACTGTAATAGACTGTTTATTGCTCATATTTAAATTCAAATTGAAGCTCAAGAAATTTAAAACAAGTCCATGAGAGTCAAAATATTACCCTGAGTATATCCCACATGAATTTTGAGAACATCTCAAGAACATATTTGCTGCATCGAACACTAGTGACAGAAGACCTGTAAGCTATGGGAAGACATCAAGAACATCATTCATTAAGAAAGCAAAAG
>NW_022103915.1:31916885-31918796 GCF_000313985.2 Echinops telfairi
AATAATAATATTGACTGATACAAGGAAGATCAAAAGAAGATGGACAGAACACACAGTCACTGTACCAAAAGAACTAGTCGACATTTCACCAGTTCAGGAAGTAGCATAAGAGAAAGATCGGTGAAGGTGAAGGAAGAATTTCAAGCTGCTTTGAAAGCATTAACCAAAACAGAGCTTCAGGGATTGATTGAAATGCTTCAACAAGCTGATAAAGCATTGGAAATACTCATTAGTCAAGGAACTGGCAAACTTTTACGATGGAAGGGCCGATCCTGTCCCCCACCAAAATTTAAAAATTATTTGAGAGCCATAAAGATATTTTTACAAACAAATGAAATCACCATCATCTAAATAATATCTGTAACATTTTCAATTTACTTTAGAGCCACGTGTATGTACCAAAAGAGCTGCATATGGCTCAAGAGCTGCAGTTTGCAGACATGCGCTGTAGTCTATGCCAAGAAATTTGAAAGACGCCCCTCCCCCCCACCATACTGGGGTGCAACACGAAGGGAGCACAACAGAGCAGCTAGGGGAGCAAAGCAATAAAGTCCCTGAGGAATCCTGAAAATACACTGCAGACTCAGAGGGCAAGACTTGGCACCCCATCAGACTTGATCATAAAATATACAGAGGTCAACAGACAGATCTGATAGGCTTCTTTTTTTCATGTCTATCTATATGAGATGGGCAAGATAAACAATCCCAAGGAAAAAACAACGGGACCAACGGTTCCAGGAAGACAGGGGAAAGGTCGGGGAAAGGCAGGGGGGAGCCAACAACTCAGGGGCAAGGGACCAATAAGAGATCTAAAATCGATGTGAGAAGGGCATAGAATGTTTGTTTGGTGGGGTTCGATAGCCTACAGCAGCGATTCTCAACCTGTGGGTTGCGACCCCTTTGGGGGTCGAATGACCCTTTCACAGGGGTCGCCTATGACTATCAGAAAACACATATTTCTGATGGTCTTAGGAACCAAGACACCGCTCCTCTATCCGTCTCCAGGCGGGTCCTCCCACATACAAGTACCCACGTGATGACATCATTGCGCCAAACCCATCACATACACCCGTACAAATACAGGTGTATGTGACAGGTTGGTGCCTTAATGTACTTATGCGGACTGTGGGAAACAGAAAGATTCCTCCCAAGTTGTCTCCCCCAAATATATGCCAAACCCAAGACGCTGCTTGCTACACATGGTAAATGGCAGTACACTAGGTCATCGAATGTACGTCAGAGGTTATTCTCCTTAAGAATATCTAGAGCAACTAGACTGTATAGTCTGACTCACTCTAAGTAGGGCTCACTCCCTTCTGATATTGTTCCCTTGAAAGAGTGCCCAAAGGCAAGCCTGGGACCACTCAAGGATGACTAAGTTTGGACTACTATATTGAGTTTAGGGTCCACCCAACTTGCCACATATGTACTCCTACTCCCTCCCTGAACTATTGCATGTACAACCGTAGGCCATCCCACTCCTATTGCTTGTATTGCCTCTGTTACAACCCCTTCTCATGACGTACATTGATATCTATAATCAGAGGGCTTGCATGCTCCCAAAGATACATAAGTTTTGGTTAGAAAAAAAACTCACTAGACCTCTCTCCTGCCTTCTTGTCTCCCACCTCCATGTGGACCACCAAGAGAAGCTGAGGTGAACATGCTACCATGAAATGTGTCTGACTCCTTTATTTCACTCTCTCTTCTATCTTCTCTACTTCTCTATGACTTTACTAAGATCATTATATATTTTAACCGTACAATTGTGCCTATCGAACCCGTGATCAGTTGTGGGGGGCTGGCTACCCCCACACGGACCAGTCACACATATGTAGAGAGCAGCTACTGTGTAGAGAGCATCTACTGTGTAGAAAGCAGTATTGGAGATAAAATGACACTTCATGAATT
>NW_022103915.1:31919525-31920636 GCF_000313985.2 Echinops telfairi
AGAGCTATGAAACCTCACACCATTGCTGAGGATTTACTGTTGCCAGTGGCCAAAGACATTGTTCAAGTTGTGATTGGAGATGAATTTGTTTCAAAATTGAGTGAAAAATTCTTATCTAATGACACTGTCTGCAGAAGAATAGATGGCATGTCTGCTGATATTCTTGATGAGGTAATCCAGGAAATTAAATCTGCGCCACTTCCAATATTTAACATCCAGTTCCATGAATCTACATACTTTCCAAACTGTTCACAGTTACTGGTTTACGTGAGGTATATTGATGGTGACTTTAAAGATGAATTTCTTTTTTGCAAACCTCTTGAAACGACAACTACTACATGTGATGTGTTTGACACAGTTGGTTCATTTCTGAAAGAGCATAAGATCTCTTGGGAAAAGGTTTGTGGTGTTTGCACAGATGGTGCTCCAGCTATGAGTCACTAAAAGTCATCAACACTCACTGTATGATTCATTGGCAAATATTAGCAATGAACACGCTGCCACAAGAGATACAAGAAGTAATGAAAAGCATCATATGTTCTGTCGATTTTGTAAAGGTGAGCACTTTCAACAGTCGACTGTTCACAGCTGTGCAACGAGTTGGATGCGCCAAATAATGCTCTGCTATTTCACACTGAAGAGACATGGTTGATTGTCGAGAAGAAAAGTTTTTTAAACGTGTTTTTGAGCTTTGTGATGAACTCAAAACGTTTTTTAATCAGAGAGCAAGACTGCAGTTCAAAGTACTTTTCAGCGATGAAAGTGAACTACAGAAAACAGCTCACTTGGGTGACATCTTTACCATCTTGAATGAGTTAAATTTAGCACTGCAAGGACCAAATGCAACATGCCTCGATTTGTTGAAAAGATCTGATTATTCCAAATGAAACTTCAGCTTTGGCAAAAAAAAAATTGGATGAAAATAAAATTTGCATGTTGTCTACCTTATCTGCTTTCTTTGAGGAACATGACATTGTACCAGACAAAAGGATTACAATGATAATATCTGTGAAAGAGCACTTGCACATGCTTGCAGACAAAATTTCATCATACTTTCCAAATCTACCTGACATCCCATTTGCACTTGCCAGAAGCCCATTCACAGTCAAAG
>NW_022103915.1:31920946-31928181 GCF_000313985.2 Echinops telfairi
CTTGCAAAGAATGCCCTGAGAATTTCTGATCTGGTGAGAAAGAAGCTATCTTAACCTTCACACTGACATTGGCTTTTTACGCATACTGTCACAAAATGTAGCAATGTAGTTTACTGTTGTTATATTAAGACTGTTACCCATGCTACACCATGCTTCAGGACAACATTTTACTTATTTGTAATTAGAAATAAATATTTCACAATATATAATGACATTTTTGCCATGAATCACTGTGCTTTTATGATGTTCATTTTGTAACAATGAAGATACATCCTGCATATCAGATATTTACATTACAATATTCATAACAGTAGCAAAATTATAGTTATGAAGTAACAACAAAAATAAATTTAGGGTTGGGGGTCACCACAACATGAGGAACTATATTAAAGGGACATGGCATTAGGAAGGTTGAGAACCACTGGGCTCCAGAGCTGAATGAAGATTGTACATGATAGTGGGACAGGAGAAAAGTAAAAGGAAGTAGAGGAAAGAAGTAGGAGACAAAAGATGTTGATAGGGGTATAAATATAGGCATGTAGTATGTGAATATATTAATATATGACGATAGGGATATAGGTCTATGTACATATATTTATATGTTAAGTATTAAGGAAGCAGATGAACATTGGGCCTCTACTCAGGTACTCCCTCAACGCAAGAATATTATGTTCTAATAACCTGGGCATTCTGTGATGCTCACTTTCCCAGCAAGATGGCTGAAGACAAAATGGGTGCATAAGCAAATGTGGTGAAGAAAGCTGATGGTGCCCGGCTATTAAAAGATATAGCATCTGGGATCTTAAAGGTTTGATGTTAGGTTGAAGCAGCCATCTAGCAGGGAACTGTATGGAAGGGTCGCGGCATTAGGAAGGTTGAGAACCACTGCCTTAGGGGGTTCACCTCCCCTTTCTGGACTAGAGTTGCCTCATCTGGGAGACTATCAGGGTAGCTGTCTATCCACACTGACTTAGCACTGCAGGTAGTGAGAGAGTCTGATGATGGCATGATTTGGGGGGTTTTCTTCTCCCCTTGCAAACTTGACTACTTAGCGTTTTCATTCCAAGAGGCTGAGATAACCCTTGAATGAGAGAAGCTGTCTGGTGAAAGGAGTAAGCTTCGGATTTGCCAGTGCAAATGTTTTTCCTTAGGAAACAAAAGAAGACAAGACCAGCTTTTGCCCTATGGGTAGTAGTGAGTAAAAACCTGAGGATCAGGCAGTAGGGTGTTTGTGTAAATTTTCTGATGAGAAATAAACTTGTAAATTACAAAGTGGGTTATTTTCTCCACACATGAGAATTGCTAATGGTGGTGCAGTTGTAGAATCTTTTCTAGCTTGTGACTCTGTGAGTTAATGAAAGGAGCCCTGATAGCATTGGCGGGTTGCTACCCACAAGGTTGGCAGTTCAAACCCATAAGCTGCTCCTTGGCAGAAAGTTGAGACTGCTTCTGCAAAGATTTGAGCCTCTATAGGTCCACTATGAGTTGGAATCCACTTGATGTCAGTAGGTTTGGGTTGGGGGGTTAGTGAATTAATAGTGGTAGATGGTGGAAAACTTTCTTTTAACTAAAAGAAGAGGAAGAAGATGTGAAAAATACACAGAGTCACTGTACCAAAAAGAACTTGTTGACATCCAGCCATTTCAAGAGGTAGGATATGATCAAGAACCAATGGTACTGAAGGAAAAATTCCTTCGCCCTGCACCCAAAGTATTAGTCTAAAACAAGAGTTCAGGAATTGACGGAACAGTTGAAATGTTTCCACAAGCTGAGAAAGCAATAGCACCACTCCCTCACCTATGCCAAGAAAATTGGAAGACAGCTATCTGGCCCATTGCCTGGAAGAGATCCATATTTGTACCCATTCCAAGAAAAAATGAACCCAACAGAATGTTCAAATTACAGAACTATATCATTTTTTTTCAGAAGTATATCATTAATATCACATGCAAGTAACATTTTGCTGAAGATCATCCAACAATGGTTGCAGCACTACATTGACCAACCGCTGCCAGAAGTTGAGGCCGGATTTAAAAGAGAACGTAAAACAAGGGATATCATTGCTAATGTTAGAAAAATCTGGGCTGAAAGTAGAGAATATCAGAGAGATGTTTACTTGTGTTTTATTGACTATGCCAAGACATCCAACTATGTGTATCATAACAAACTATAAACAGCTTTGAGAAGAATGGGAATTCCAGAACACTTAATTATGCTTATGCAGAAGCTGTACATGAACCAAGAGGTAATTTTGTGAAACAAACAAGCATATATCGTATGGTTGAAAAACAGGAAATATGTGCAACTAGGTTGTATTATCTCACTATAATTGTTCAATCTGAGCAAATTATCAGAGAAACTGAATTATAGGGAGAAGAATGAGGCATCAGGATTAGTGGAGGCTTATAAACAACCTGTGCTGTGCAGATGACACACCTTGCTTGCTAAAAATGAGGAAGACTTAAAGCGTGTGCTGATGAAGAGCAAGGACTGCAGCCTTCAGTATGAATCACAACTCAATGTCAAGAAGACTAGAATTCCCACAACTGGACCAATAGGTCATATCATCATAAATGGAGAAAAGGTTGACGTTGTGAAAGATTTTGTCTTACTTGGATCCACAATCAATGCTCAAGAGAGTAAACGATGCATTTCATTGGGTAGTCTGCTGCACAAGACCTCAGTAGAGTGTTGAAAAGGAGGGAGGTTATTTGGGGACTAAAGTGTGCCTGACTCAAGCCTCGTGTGCATGTGAGAGTTGGACATTGACTAAGGAAGACTGAAGAAGAATCGATGCATTTGAATTGTGGTGCTGGCAAAAAATATTGAAAGTACCATGGAATGATAGAAGAACACACAAATCTGTCTTTGACGAAGTACAGCCAGAATGCTTCTTACAGGCAAGAATGATAGACTTCATTTCCTGTACTATGGACATGTTATTAGGAGAGACCGGTCCCTGGAGAATGACATCATGTTTGGTAAAGAAGAGGAACAGAAAAAAGAGGAAGACCTTCTATAACACGGTCTGGCACAGTAGCGGTACCAATAGACTCAAATATAAGAACCATGTGAGGATGGCACAAGACCAAGTAGTGTTCAGTTCTATTGCCCATGGGTTTGCTTTGACTCAACAGCATCTAACAACAGCAATAGACTTAAAAGATGCTTTCTTTTGGATACTCTGCCCTGAGAGTAAACCCTTCTTTACTTTTGAGTGGAAGGACCTAGATCAGGATTGCAGATGCCAGTATACCTAGGCAGTACTCCCACACAAGTTTCAGGACTCCCCCCATCTTTTTTGGATAGATGCTAGCTAGACAATTACAAGAGCTCAACATGAAGAAGGGAGTCTTACTTCAAATACATGGATAACCTAATGATTTCCACCACCTCCAGTGAAGTATTAAACCTGAAAACGGTCAGAACTTCACAGTTCTTAACTACCAAGTGGTATAAAGTTTCCCCCAAGAAAGCCCATATTTCGTTACAACAGTTTCAGCATTTAGACTTTACCTTGACTCCCAGAGTCCAGGATATTTCCTCCAGAAAGGAAAAAGTTAATTATAGACTTTGTTGAACCTAAAACGAAATGGTAGTTGAGAGAGTTCCTGGGAATGGCTTTGTTTTGTCCCATGTGGATAGCCAATGAAGGGCTTCCAGCAAAGTGTCTTTATGAGGTTCCCAGGGTGGTCCTGAGCATTCCAGTTAGTAAAGTCTGGGTCAGTACCAGTTCTAGGCCTCCCAAACCTTAACATGCCTTTCAATTATATGAATATGAAAGGCAAGGGGTTGCTCTGGGAGTACTAACCGAGCATTTAGGACTAACCACAAGGCTTATAGGACATGTTTTAAAAATAACTGGGCTAGTGGTGAGAGTGGCGATACCTGGAGGGTGGAGGGAAGGTGGGGTCCAAAGGGGGAACCTATTGCAAGGATCTACATGTAACCTCCTTCCTGGGGAATAGACAACAGAAAAATGGGTGAATGGAGACGTCAGACAGGGTAAGATATGACAAAATAATAGTAATTTATGAATTATGAAGGGTTCATGAGGGACGGGGAGTGGAAGGGAGGGGGGAAAATGAGGAGGTGATATTAAGGGCTCAAGTAGAAAGCAAATGTTTTGAGAATGATGGCAACAAATGTACAAGTGTGCTTGACAAAATGGATGTATTAATGGATTGTGATAAGAATTGTATGAGCCCACAATAAAATGATTTAAAAAAAATAACTGGACACTGTATCAAGGACTGACACTATTGTCTAAAGCAGTGGTTCTCAACTTTCCTAATGCTGCGACCCTTTCATACAGTTCCTCATGTGGTGGTGACCCCCAACCATAAAATTATTTTCGTTGCTACCTCATCACTGTCATTTTGCTAGTGTGATGAATCAGGCGACCCCTGTGAAAGGGTCTTTCGACTCCCAAAGGGGTTGCCACCACAGATTGGGAACCGCTGGTCTAAAGGAAGGAGCAACTACTGATTAATCAAAGAGGCATCTGAGTTCACTTTGGGAGTCCCGTTCACTCTACACCAGGGGTTGACAGTCCTTGAGACTAAGGGGACTGGCTGGGTATCCGTGGAAGGATTACTCAAGAGTAAGCTGCCCTGTCGCTGTCTCAGAAATCACAGTAAGAGTTTGTTATGCTCTCAATCTGGCCGTTTTGCTCCCAGCTCATTCCCAGCAACCTTTCAGCCATATAATCCATAACTGTGTGGATGACGTTATGACATTTTTTCCAGAACAAAAATTTGAGAAATAGCCCCATTACTTTACCCTGAAGTCAAATGGCGCACGGACGGTGGCAGTGTTCACTCAAATGGCACTTTAAAAGCAGGCTATGCCATCGTAAGCCAAACCAAGGTAAGAGAAGTCCAAGTTCAAAGATAATGTTCAAAACTTATTAACAAAAAGAAAACCTGTTCAAATATCAACAAAAAGGAATCAGTATTATTGAACATTCCAACAATGAATACTATACCTCCGTTTTTTTTAAAACAGAATTGTGCTTAAAAAAAACAACAAGTCACTGGCTGCCACCAAAGCTAAGTCAAAATGCTCCAACACAGACGCGGCCAGGAGAAAAACAGCTTGGTTGCAAGGTTGATAATACGAGGAAATAAAGGAAACACTTCCTCAAACATCCTCCTCATCTGAGAACAGTTGCTTGTATGATCCAAGTACTATATGTAACAAGATCCAAGATCAGAGGAGGGAATTATATTAGAACTTAAATTCTGAGCACATAGTTTGCAGAAGGCTATGTATAGCAGTGAAAGCCAAAACTCCATTTGCAGGACCCTTATGGGGAGTAAGCTCCTATTTAATTCCCTCAGACCATTGGTCAGGGATGTGAATAGCCTTACACTCAGACAGAGTGCATCAGAAAGTAAATTAATGTAGATATAGTTAAATCAAATTTTAACATCACTTGTTTTCCCTTTTGACCCATTTCTAATTTGCTCTAGTTTTCATTATTTTCTGATTTTAGATTTAGGTTTTTCTGTGTTTTGTTATTGTTGAGGGTTTTGTTTGTTTGTTTATTTTTTTATTTTGGTATGATTTTCTTTATATGAAACCCAGGATAAGTAAGTCTATAGAGACAGTAACTTGATTAATAGTTTCTTAGGGTTAGTTTGGAGAAGTTTGGATGGAAGTGGGGCAGTTTGGAGGGAAATGGTGATTTAATAACAATGATTTAATAACAATGGTGATTTAATAACAATAACAATGATTTAATAACAATAATAATTAAATGGTGATTTAATAACAATAAAAAATGAAGAAAATGTTCTAAAATGGATTGTTACTCTTTAATGTATTCAATCCATTGAATTGAATAGTATGGGGATCATATGTCAATAAAACTGTTCAAAGATTAAATCAGAGTAAAAGTCTTGGAACTATCAGTGAGTCAAATAATTAGGTTTTTAGATTTACAAACAAACTCAGCCTGAATCTGTCCTTCTCCACTCTAATCCCTATCCAACCACCCTTCTAAGCTCCCAGATACTTAGGCACAATTATAAGATTGTTTTAAATACGATATATTTTTTAAGTTTTCACAGCTGTATGGGGAATATTTCCTTTTAAATTGCCTGTTATAAGATACTAGAAGATTTTCACAAACACAAGAAAACCCAAATCATTGCCATTGATTTGGCATGGAGTGGCTTCTGTCTCCTGTTGACCCAAAAGGACAGAATAGAACTGGGTCACAGGTTTCAAAAGTGTAAAATCTTTCAGGAAGGATGAGGCTGACAACCACAAGATTGTCTCGGCATGTGTATAGATACAATCTGAGATGAGTGAAGAGGGAGCGAGAGACCAGATTTTTTACTATGCTTAAATTTTGTCACATTAGTATAATTTCCCAGTTTTCTTAGCAGTAAAAATGTTAACAAATGATGAGCTTGTGATCCAAGCCAAAGAACAGGAATGTTAAAGAGTAACTACACTGAAACATGTCCTTTTGAGTCCCAAGGGAAAGTAAGATAACTCGTTCCATCGTGCTGTCACTGGTGGCCACATACCCGGGGGTTGGCGACCACAGGAGAAGAAAATAGCATGAGAAGAAGAGTGTCAACACTTTAAATGTGCCTTTCCCAGACCTCATCAGTTTTCAATGATATAAAAATACCCTCTTTTCTCTGAGGAGGATGTGTGAGGAAGCGTTTCCTTTATTTCCTCATATTATCAACCTTGCAACCAAGCTGTATTTCTCCTGGCCGCGTCTGTGTTGGAGTATTTTGACTTAGCTTTGGTGGCAGCCGGTGACTTGGTTTGTTTTTATTTCAGTCACAATTCCAGCATTTTTTAAAAACGGAGGAATAGTATTCATTGTTGGAATGTACAATAATACTGATTCCTTTTTGTTGACATTTGAACAGGTTTTCTTTTTGTTAATACGTTTTGAACATTATCTTTGAACTTGGACTTCTCTTACCTTGGCTTGGCTTACAATGGCATAGCCTGCTTTTAAAGTGCCATTTCAGTAAACACTACCGCCGTCCGTGCACCATTTGACTTCAGGGTAAAGTAATGGGGCTATTTCTCAAATTTTTGTTCTGGAAAAATGTCATAACGTCATCCACACAGTTATGGATTATATGGCTGAAAGGTTGCTGGGAATGAGCTGGGAGCAAAATGGCCAGATTGAGAGCATAACAAACTCTTACTGTGATTTCTGAGACAGCGACAAGGGCAGCTTACTCTTGAGTAATCCTTCC
>NW_022103915.1:31928796-31930652 GCF_000313985.2 Echinops telfairi
GTTCCCCCTTTGGACCCCACCTTCCCTCCACCCTCCAGGTATCGCCGCTCTCACCACTTGCCCAGTTATTTTTAAAACATGTCCTATAAGCCTTGTGGTTAGTCCTAAATGCTCAATTAGGACTCTCAGAGCAACCCCTTCCCTTTCATATGCATATGATTGAAAAGACATATTAAGGTTTGGGAGGCCTAGAACTGGAGGAATTCTCAGGACCACCCTGGGAACCTCATAAAGCGACTTTACTGGAAGCCCTTCATTGGCCATCCACATGGGACAAAACAAAGCCATTCCCAGGAACTCTCTCAACTACCATTTCGTTTTAGGTTCAAGCAAGTCTATAATTAACTGAAACCTGAATAAACTGTGTGTACCACCCAGAGATTATGATGGTTGGATAAGGGCACCTTCATTTTTTTCTATAGAAAGTAAAGCTTGGTCTTACAGATAAAATCAGGGTCAAACTTATGCACCGAGTAAAGCTTGGAGGAGATGGAAGTGGAGGTGGGGGTAGCAGTGAAGAAAGGTGAGCTTCAGCAAAGGCTGAGATTCTAAGGATCTGACTGAAGAAATGCTTCGTTCAAGTATTGTTTCAAATGCTGACTAAACATGGTTGCTTCATTAATAAAGGTTTCTAAATACTCTAAAATCACAATATCAATTATATGAATTCAATTTTATTAATTGTATCTAATCTATGAGTAGGAGGACTGCTAACCACAAGGTCAACAGTTTGAAACCACCAGCTGCTCCTTGGAAGAAAGGCAAGATTTTCTCCTCCTGAAAAGAGTTACGGTCTTGACAACTCACAGAGGCAGGTCTACCCTGTCCTATCGGGTCTCTATGAGTCAGAATGAACTCAATGGGAGTTAGTTTTGAAAGTCAATGATTATAATATTATAATTTGCTGTGCTTAAAGGATTGTTTAGCATCAAGATGTTTATGGAAGAAGGTTTGAATTTGCTGCCAGGCATCCACCTGTGCTCTTCCATGAGCCCTTCGCTCACCTCCATAGAACACTGGTAGGCCCAAAACTGGATGCACTGAGGCTATGTGAGCAGGAAAATAAGGTGGGTCAATATAATGACCAGCTCCTGGGTAGCAGATTATCTGGGGTCTGTCTTTTCCATGGGCCTGTAACCGGTCAGAGGCTATACGAGCATAGAACTCACTCTTCCAGTTACAGTCATCCTTGCCAACAATAAACAAGAAGGGCCCTTGAGCTTTTTCCAGTGGTATGAAACTTTGGTGGTTAGGCTTTTCCAGTGGGTTATTCCAAATATGCAAACCCTCCAGAAAGCCTGAATCAGTGACTGTACATTTGCTTAGGTCACTGCCAAGAGAAGGAATAGTCATTTCCTTGTAATGCAGAGCAGTCATTGAATTTGCCACACAGGAATTGATAAGTACAGTGGCTGTGATGCCCTTTAAGAAGGAGGCCATGGAGAGACACAGGTCACCGCCTTTGGAGAAGCCAATAAGTCCAATATTAGGGCCTCTCACCTGACAAAAACAGAAAGAGAACATCATAGCATCTATAAGTCAGAGACAAAATGATGTTATATTTACCAAATAACTTTCTCATGTCATTTCCTTAGATATTAATTAGATATTATAAAGCTCAGATATAGCTTCTAACTAAAAAAAAATTACAACCAATGGTAGTTGATTTGCATACGGGCTCTCTCTAATGTTCATGAGGTCTGGGTCAAGAGTAAACACATGAAGGTCTATATATATATCTTAATATTTAAAAACAACAAGCCAAATGCACAAACTGTTCAGTGGAAATATATTCTATTTCCTACATTGTAGATATACCTTTGTAACAATGAAGAATGGCTTGATTTTAAACTCTT
>NW_022103915.1:31930921-31931984 GCF_000313985.2 Echinops telfairi
GGAAGCACAGGCAGATACTTTCATGTGGTGGAGCCTACGGCTACTCCTTGAGCAGGGAGGCGTGCAGGCAAATGACGGCCAGACTGTGGCCACCAGCAATGGAAGTTCTGGCACTAGAAGGCCCTCTTGCTTAGGTCTAAGGGCAGAACTAATAAATATCTTACTTTTTCTAGGACCCTATTTCTCCTGAATTAGCCAACGATCACAGTGCAAGGGCACCTAGGGTTTAGCAACTCTGCTTAAAGACCAATCTTTGAAGTCTACCAGAAGTAGGCCATCTGTGAGACCTTGAAGAACAGCTTATCCTTTAACTTTAGAATACTTGGCTTCTTTAACCCTAGGTACTAGCCAAGAGTATATATGCTTTTGCTTATATTCATACCAAATTATTTTACTTAATTAGTTGGTTTTCCACTACCGATAAGGACATGTCCTATAACTCCAAATGATACACACTTAAGAAAATTATTGATTACTTAATATCATAAAGTATTCAGTCTCTAATCCAATGTGACCAATTATCTTAAAACTGCATTTAAAAAAATCTTTTTATTGGGGGCTCATACAACTCTTTCATAATCCATACATATATTCATTGTGTCAAGCACATCTGTACATTTGTTGCCTTCATCATTCCCAAAACATTTTCCTTCTACTTGAGCCCTTAGTATCAGCTCTTCATTTTACCCCTCCCTTCCCCATGCTCCCTTCCTCACCCTTGATAATTCATAAATTATTGTTATTTTGTCATGTCTTACACTGTCCGATGGCTCCCTTCACCTACTTTTCTGTTGTCTATCCCCCAGGGAGGGGGTTATATGTAGATCCCCAAATACCTTTTTATAGTAGTATTCTTCCGTCGTAATAGACTCATATACATTAATCATATGAGTAAGAACATTGAACCCCACAGAAGGGAAATGCCTTATTCAGGTGGTAGAGGCAGAATCAGAACTCATTACTAACTCTTTCGTCCAGTGCAGTTTGATTCTGGTCAAACAAAGGGGATGAAATGACCCACTTTTGAGGGATTAGAGAAATGGATAGAAATAGAAATAATGAC
>NW_022103915.1:31934012-31936026 GCF_000313985.2 Echinops telfairi
TCGTCCCAGCAGCAGTGACCCGTGGGCTCCACAGTCACTGTGGCCGCCATCATGGTCTGGGCGAGGAATGGAAGGCCTGGTTAAGAGTGGTAGGCTCTTATGTGGTGATTTGGCAAGTATATGAGAAGCCAGTGCAGATGGAACTTGGCACTTCTTCCATTGGTTGGGCATTACCCCGCTTTCTAAATCTGTGCTCTGCTTCCTGGAGTTTGTATTATTCACCAGTGACAGGAATGGAAAACAACGATTAATTTGTAATCCTGCAATTAACCGTGATGAGTGTCGAAACAGAGGTACAAATAGGACTGAGCACTGAAAGTCTGAAAAGGTGCCAACTGTCCCAGGAGTCTGTACTTTTGCAAGGTCTTTCCACGTGGTTGGCCCTCTAGATGCGCCGTTCAATAACCTGGCCTAGTCCTCCCTTCCCACTTGGTCCCTCACTCACCAAGCCCGACTCCTAGAGCTAGTGGTGCCCAGAGAGCTGCCAGAGCAGGTTGGTGCCTGTGCAGTCAGACTTTGCTGGGTTCCAGTCTGACTGTCATTCTCCAAACCCAAGCACACCCCCAGCCAGTCCATTCTGACTCTGCACTGATAGACCTGTAGCAGGCATGCTATGTGAGTATTCTAACTCGCCTACACTGACAGTCTAGTCCCTGGCAGTGTCAGTACAGGGGTGCATCCGGCAGAATTTTGGCAGGAAACAAGTGTCATGTCAAACTAGGTAATTTGAAGAGTTTCAAAAGGGGTTATTTGCCACCAGCCTGTGTAATCATGAGGTGTCAATGCGATTCGGTATCAGAAGTTCAAAAACAAGCAATCAAATCAATGTGAAGAAGCGGTGACAAAGTGGAGACCCAAAACCCACCTGTAAGATAATTGGACAGTCCCTCACAGTAGGACCATATGGGAGGGAAGGTATATCCAGGGTGCAGTGTAGCACTGATGAAACACACAACTATCCTCTAGTTCTTTAATAGCTCTGCCCCTTACTATTATGGTCCCAGTTTTACCTCATTAAACTATTTAGACTTGTTAAT
The DNA here is from genome assembly GCF_000313985.2 of Echinops telfairi. NCBI lineage: Eukaryota > Metazoa > Chordata > Mammalia > Afrosoricida > Tenrecidae > Echinops > Echinops telfairi. The sequence goes on from NW_022103915.1 coordinate 31,935,050, forward strand.
ATTCATTTGTGTATTGAAGATCATGCGATGCATGAAAGCCAAGGTAGCTAAGCCCATCAAAATAGTTAATGGGGGCAATTCCCTGGGGGTACAGGAAGGTTGGGGAGGGGAACTGATAGGAAAGATGACTGTGTAGCCCTCTTGAGGGGAGCAAGTAACACAATTGTAGGGAACAGATGCACTGGATGGTGTAAGATATGGCAAATAGTAATAACTATTTGTAAGATGATAATAAGGGTTTCTGGGGGGGAAGGAAGGAAGGGGAAAAGGGGGAGCTGATATCAAAGCGATCAAGAAGAAAGAAAATGTTTTGAAAATGATGGTGGCAGTAATTGTACAATTATGCTTGATCTAATGAATTGTGTATTGTTATACTATCTGTAAGAGCTCCCAATAAAATTATTTTTAAAGGGGGGGGGTTATTTGCAAAGGCATGGACAAGGTTTAATAAATATACTCAAAAAACCCACAAAAATGAACAAGGTTGTGGCAGAGCCCTGGTACAAGAGAGATGTTGCTGTCCTTGCTCTGAAGGTACCAGGAGAGATGGCCGCCTGGCAGGAGCTGTAGCCACAGTGAGCCCACATTTCTTTTTAATCACTTTATTGGGGGAGGGCTCTTATAAATCTTATGACAATCCATCATTCCATTGCATTGAATCACACTTGTCATATGTTGCCATCAACACATCCAAAAACATTTTCTTTCTACTTGAGCTGGTATCAGCTCCTCTCTCCCCACCTGCCCCCTCCCATGAATCCTTGATCAATTATATATTACTGTTGTTGTTATTGTTGGAGTTTTTTGTCTTTTTAAAAAAATCATTTTATTGGAGGCTAATACAGCTCTTATCACAATCCATCCATTCATCGATTGTGTCAAGCACATTTGTACATTTGTTGCCATCATCATTTTCTAAACATTTTCTTTCTACTTGAGCCCTTGGTATCAGCTCCTCATTTCCCCCCTCCCTCCCC
>NW_022103915.1:31936450-31941862 GCF_000313985.2 Echinops telfairi
ATGTCCAATTGTCTACAGATGGGATTTGGGTCTCCACTCTGCACTGTCCTTCATTCACATTGATATGATTTTTTTGTTCTAGGTCTTTGATGCCTGTACCCGATCCCATTGACACTTCATGATCACACAGGTTGGTGTGCTTCTTCCCTGTGGACTTTGTTGCTTCTCAGCTAGATGGCCACTTGTTTACCTTCAAGCCTTTAAAACCCCAGAAGATAAATCGTTTGATAGCCAGGCACCATCAGCTATCTTCACCACATTTGCTTATGCAACCATTTTGTCTTCGGCGATTGTGTCCAGAAGGTGAGCCTCACAGAATGCAAGGTTATTAGAACAAGGTGTTCTTGCACTGAGGGAGTACCTGAGTAGAGAGCCCACATTTTTTCTGCCATCCAATATCTTTTTGGCTGAGCCCAACTGTGTGTACCCATGAGTGGGATGGAGCACAAAGAAAATATCCAGCAAGGAAAACACAGTTATTTATTAAATGGACAAAAAAGACAGCTGTCTAGGTCCCAGATCTCAAGAGTTTAGTGAGCATTTCTCATTCTACCTCAAGTAACTATTGCTGAGTATTAATCAATGCCTGCTGCTTAATGTGTTTTCCTGAAGAAGGACATCATGCTTGGTAAAATAGAGGGTCAGCAAAAGAAAAGGAGGCCCTCAATGAGAGGAACTGACACAGTGGCTGCCAAATGGACTCAAGAATAGGAACAATTGTGAGGGTGGCAGCGGATCGGGGAATGTTTCTGTCTGTTGTGCATAGGGTCTCTATGGGTCAGAGCCAACTCTATGGCACCTGGCAACATGAACTCAGAATGTCTGCGTCGGAGGTGGTACAGATGGTTAACAAGTTCAGCTGCTAACCAGAAGGTGGTTGTTTCAAGCCCACTCAAACGTTCCTGGGAAGAAAATCCTGGGGATAGAGTTCCAAAAAAACCCGCCATTGAAAACCACAGTTCTCCTTTGACATGGAAGGTCTAGACCCAACTGCAACTGGTTCTGCAGTAGTACGCGCTATTCTCAGTCAAGGAACACAGTTTACAAAGAACTTCCCTGGATCTCCTGCAGCCACCAGCAGAGGGGTTGAAATCTGCACTCATGCAGGCAGTCAAGCAGCTCCTCGGCAGTATTTCAGGGATGACCAGGCTGCCATCAGCAATGAAGACCTAGAAAGGTCCAGGAAGGGCCCTCTTGTTCACAAAGGAAAAGGAACCCAAGAAGGAGCCCTGGACTCTGCCAGTGAAAGCACTCTGAGAATTCTGGACATGGGAACTCTATCAAGGAAATAGACACTGTCTAGGCCAACAGAGAAGTGCCTTTAATCTGCCGATGAACCAACAGCTTTAAGGACTCACTTTTGCTCTCAGGAAAAGTGAGTGGCACACTGAAACTCGAATACTTTTCTAGTGATGTGATGAGGTTCTGTAGCATAATACCCAGAGGTGTGACAGGCTTTCTGTAGTATCAAACACCCAAAGTTCTGTGCCTTTATTTTACAAGGTGAGGCTTTGCCTGATCTAGGATAGGATTCCCATGGTTACTCTAGATAACTACACCCCCAGTAAGGTTCTCTCTGGGAGGACCCCAAAAGTTTTCCTTGATTACTAGCTCTTTGTTATGAATTGGGATCGATTCAATGGCAGTGGGTTTAGTTTTAGTTTGGGGCCTCTCCTTATAAATTTAATGAGGAAGGACTGACTGAGCTTCAAGGGGCCCTGATGGTGTAGTGATTACACATTGAGCTGCGATTCCCATGGTTGGCAGTTTGAAACCAACAACAGCTCTGAGGGAAAAATACTGGACTTTCAACTCTCATAAACAGTTACAGTCTTAAAAAACACACAACATTCCTCTAGTTCTTTAATGCTTTCCTTCCCCCCACCATCGTGACCCCAGTTCTACCTTGCAAACCCAGCTAGACTGGAGCATGTACACTGCTACAGATAAGAGCCTTCGACTCTAGGACAGATAAACCCCTCAGGACCAATATTGAGAGTAGTGATACAATGAGAGTAAGGGGAAGGTGGGAGGAGAAAGGGGGAAGCACTCACAATGATCAACACACAGCCCCACTCCCACCCCAGGGGGACAAACAGCAGAAACATGGGTGAAGGGAGACAGAGGAAAGTGTAAAATATGAAAATGAAAATTTATAAATTATCAAGGGTTCACTAGGGTGAGAGGGCTGGGGAGGGAGGGAAAAAAAGAGGAGCAGATATCAAGGGCTCAGTAGAAAGAAAATGTTTTAAAAATGATGATGGCAACATATGTACAAATGTGCTTGATACAATTGATGTATGGATTGCTATAAGAGCTGTAAGAGCCCCCAATTAAATGATTTTTTTAATGGCAGCAATTAAGCCATCCGTATATATTTTTTTAAAAAAACCATAGTCGTAGAGGCCTGTAAGAGGCTACTATGAGTCAGCATTGACTCATGGCAGTGAGTTTGGTTTTGGTTTGGACTGAGCTTCAGAGATAATATAATAAAAGACCCAAGTTTGGGGTCACCACTTGAATTCCTGAATTAGATTTAGGCCACCTGTTCAAATTCTACTTTAAGATATTTTATGAGGAAAATGGTGACCCGATAGGATGCACCCGTCCAGAGCTCTTGCTGCCAGACCAGAAAATTGGGAGGTAAGGTGAAGGGAACGGGGAGGTGGAGTCCAGAAATTAGAACTAGGGTACTAGGGTCTCTCCTGAACCCCTTTTTTGTGTGTGATTTCCACTCACAAAGCAAACCAAGAGCACTTTAAAGCGCTCTAGCTTCTGTGAGCCCGCATGCACCAGCGACGCCCCTGCCGAGGGCCGGCTTCTCCAGGCTGACGCCTTAAAGGGGACAGCACCCCCAGACACAGGAGAACCTCATGCCAAAGCTCTCCACGCTGTTGGCCGCCCTGAGCTCACTGCCTGGGGGGTGGGGGTGGCGGGTAGCCATAATTTAGAATAGAAGAAAAAGCAGATTATTACCTGAAGTAGATCGTGGTGTGGGAGAAAAAAGTGGAATCCAGGGAGCAGAATTAATTCCAAACGACTGAGAAGGAAACAACCCCTCTGATAAGCTGGATCTCCCCCTCTGGGGACCAGCCTGAAAGCCCCCAAATTAGGGCACATCACAAGCATTAAAAAATAAAATAGAAGGTGAAATATATGTTATTGATTAATAACTCAAACCGCAGTCTGGTTTCTCAGCTGCAAAGAACACGTAGGCGGGGATCCTTAACATAAATCAGCATATGAATTAACCTAGCTAAGGATTTCCAGAACCCAGCAGCAGGGCCTGGAGGCTTTTTTGCATAACAAAGACCCTCAGTACCAAGCTTCAGTTTTAAACAGCATAGAGCTGCAGACTAGAGACTGTGTGTGACAAGTTAATTTGATTTTAGTCTAGCTGACCAGGGGGATAAAAAAATGAATAAAAATAAAAGCCTCTGATCTAGAAGTAGGACACCAGCAGCCTAGATAGGATAACAAGCCCAGTTTCCCTTTCAGTGACTCTACACATAGCTGGGGAGGCCCTGCCAACCCTGGGGCCCTAGACAGGCTGTGGGAACACCCTGCCCCCCACCCCTGCTGCAGAGCTACATACAGCACAAGGCAGGCATACCAGTAAAAGCCAGAGCTCAACGGATGCCTGGTCACAGGCGCAATCTAGCCTTTGCAAGTAATCCCACACGACATCGGTAGAACCCTACATAAAGCGGGTACAGCACCCCGCTACCTGGAGGAAGAGTTGGAACTCCTCCAGCCTCACGGACAGGTTATCAAGCCTCAGTTATCACCTTACCTACTACTCTATTTCTTCCCCTCTGCATTCACTAGCGTTTCTATCCTTCCCACCGCAGTCAGTCTCAACGAGCTCAGCCAGTCTTAACAAGCTGGGGTTCTTTTTTCTCTCTTCTTTTTCCTCCTCTCTCCCATAAACCACTACTGACTTCCAGATCACTACCCTCCATTTAGGGCAAATCAACCCAAATAGCAGGAGGAACTGCAGCCCACCCTCCGTGGGAGTGCTGAACACCACACAAAGCAGCTGGGACAAATATCTACACCACGCTGCGCTGCTGAGGAAACCTCCATCGGAACTTTAGGCGAGCTAATCAACTAGAGCAACACTGCCCAGCACCACTGGGTCCCTGCATCAAAAGAGCCCACCAACCTGCTGTTGTGAGGCAGGATCTAAACCCTTTTGGCCCCACATACAAGTAATTAGGGATCAGTTATCTCTTTATTCTTTATTTCCTCCTTCTCACTCTCCTCCCTCTTTACCATCACAGACAATCTTAGAGAACACAGTGGGTTTTTTGCCTTTTCCCGTTCCTTCTCCTTTTTCTCTTTCTCTCCTCTTTCTATCTTTATTCTCTTCACTTCTCTCACTGCTTGTAAGATTCTCTCTTCTCCCTCTAATTCCCTTTACATGCCACTGCTAGTTCATAGACCCCTACACTCTGCCTAGGGCAACCCTGTCCTCCCAATGGGCAGCCTGACTCCTAAGACAGTGCTTCACACAGGACGAGTCAGTGCTCCACACAGCATAGCACGGGGTCAGCTATTTCTTTATCAATTTTGTCAGTTCTGTCTCCCTTTCCTTCCTTTTTCTTCTTTTTTTACTTTATTTTTGCTCTTCTTTCACTTTTTCTTCTTTTCTCCTCTTATTCAAACTCCTCTCTCTCTCCTACTACAGCCTCAGCAGATTAAGTTCTCCTTTCTTGTTGTTTTCTTCCTTTCTTTTCTTTTTTATTCCTTTAAACATTTTTTTACTGTTTTCACTTTTGTTTGCTCTGTGCATTCTACTTGAGTGTGGGTGAGGGGGTGTCAGTTTGCTAGACATTGTTGATCCAGTCAGTGTCTTCCTCTTTCTCCCTTTCTCCTCTCCTTTCACTCTCTTTCCTGTCACAAGCCACTATTGGCCACCAGGCCACTCCCCTCTGCCTAGGGCAACTCTGAAATCCCATGTCGGGGAGCTCCCACCTGCATTTATAGGCCTGGCAAGCAGCTGAGGAATTCAAGCTGGTCCTCTTCCACACACCAAGCAGCAGGGGGTTCTCCCCTACAAAAAGTAGGGGCATCCCCAGCATAAATACCAAGGCGTTACAAGTGACTGGGGGAAACGCCTGGCCACCACTAGTGGGACTCCACACTACGGCGGGAACACCCACCCAATCTCCAAGGTGATCTCTCTACAGTAATCCCCCTACCAGCTACAGAGCTCTACAACAAGGTGGGTATACCCACACGCCCTCTCAGCACTCCAGTCGCAGAGGACAACACCACAGGCCTGCCGAGATGTTCCAAAAACCGTGAAGCCTACTTAGAGATCAGCCAGGGAAGCAAGGCCTTCGTGGGCCCACAACAACCCAACCAGTGTCACATGAGAGGAATAACCAACACACATCCCAAGTAATG
>NW_022103915.1:31955666-31965965 GCF_000313985.2 Echinops telfairi
GGGGGAGGGGGGAGGGGGAGAGAAGGGGAAAATGAGCAAATTATATTAAGGGCTAAAGTGGAAGGCAGGTGTTTTGAGATTGATGAGGACAACATATGTACATATGTGCATGACACAATGGATGGATGGATGGACTGTGATGGGAATTGTACGAGCCTCAATAAAATAATTTAAAAAAAAAAGATTTTATGAGTTGGGCAGGTATCGTAACAAGGGCAGTAGTTTGAAACCAAAGCTTCAAAGATGAGACTTTCTATTCCTAAAAAAATTACAGTCTTGAATAGAAAGTAAATGTTTAAAAAATAATGATGGCAACATATTTACAAATATGCTTGAAACAATTGATGGATGGATTGTTATGAGTCCCCAATAAAATGATCCTTTAATTAAAAAAAGATATATTACAGTCTTGGGAACCCACAGGGGCAATTCTCCTCTGTCCTATAGGATTGCTATGAGTCAGCATCAACTCGATGGCGATGAGTTTTGTTGTTGTTGTTTTTAATAGATTTTTTCACACATTTAAGAGTTAGCAATATTTGGAGGCAAGACAACTTAAAAGATTCTGGCTGCTACATATGGACCAATTTCTGTTAATGTCTACCATGGATTTGGATGGAAAACAATCCTAGTCAAGTTTTAATAAGGATACCTTGGAGTGATTTAGAAAGACCCTCCAGTAGAGGAACATCAGGCATAGTTCACACACATTCATTTGGTTTTCTATAATTGTCAATTAGCACCTGAAACCATCTAATTTCTGATAAATCAACTGTGAATTAAACAAAAGGTTGTGGATGGGGGGCAGAGTCCAATTTTCTCCACTTTCATAATTGTGATTATACTACTGCATATGGACAATTTCACAGAGACAGGAGAGTTTCACATTTTTTCATTGGCTTGTGTGGTCTTTACTATCTGATATGCTACACATTTGAGTAGGTCCTATCTCCAAGATAGCAGTAAATTAATTTCAACATATTTCTGTTAGTCTGGGTGGACTAGAGAAACAAATGCATGGATACTCAAATGTGTCTAACAAAGAGCTTTAAAGAAAAGAGCAATTGTATATGAAGAAAACATCCTAGCCCAGCCAGATCAAGTCCATAAGTCCAATATTAGCCCATATTTCCAATACCAGTCTATAAAGTCCTCTTCAGACTCACGCAACACATGCAATGATGCCGAATGCAGGAAGATCACAGGCCAGTGGGTGGAAAATCTTGTGGATCCAGTGGTGCTAGAAGCATCTCAGGGCTGGCATGGGTCCCCGTGGCTCCTCCAGCTACAGGGCTCTGGCTGCATCAGCATAGCTCCATCAAGTTTGTCATTGGGAATATCTCGTAAGGAGACAAAGCCCAGAGAGGGTCTCCTGCCTCCAGGAAGGAATACCAGAGTTCCCAGAATCCTCAGGAGAAGGCCATGCTCACACAGAGAACTCACTGGCTATAACCTGATTGACAGGCTAGACTCCATCCCTTCACAAGTTGACAGGAGACTTTGTAACAGCCATAATATTATTATGGTTTTTAGTTGATATCAATGTTAAATTTCTAACTTTGATCATGGTTATGCAAAAGGTTAACATTAGGCAAAACAACGTAGGAGATATGGGACTCTATTATTTTTCAACTTCTAAAGTTTTAATTGTGAATTATCTTAGGGCTTATAGAGTGGCTCAGGCTGGTTCTCTAGAGATGCAAAACCTGTGATGCTGTGTACATAAAACAAACTCAATGAGTGGTTATACCGGGAGGGTGGAGGGAAGGTGGGGTAGAAAGAGGGAGCCGATTACAGGTTTTATGTAGAACCCCCTCCTTGGGGGACTGACAACAGAAAAGTGGGTGAAGGGAGACATCGGACAGTAAGACATGACAAAATAATAATAATTTATAAGTTATCAAGGGTTCATGAAGGAAAGGGTGGCGGGTGGGGGGGACGGGGAGGAGGGGGGGAATGAGCTTATACCAAGGGCTCAAGTAGAAAGAAAATGTTTTGAGAATGATGGCAACAAATGTACAAATGTGCTGACACGATGGATGGATGGATTGTGATAAGGGTTGTACGAGAGGGTGGGGTGGAAAGGGGGAACCGATTACAAGGATCTATATATAACCTCCTCCCTGGAGGGTGGACAACAGAAAAGTGGGGAGACATTGGACAGTGCAAGATATGACAAAATAATAATTTATAAATTATCAAGCATTCATGAGGGAGGAGGGTAGCTGGAAGGGAGGGGGAAAATGAGGAGCTGATGCCAGGGCTTAAGTGGAGAGCAAATGTTTTAAGAATGATGAGGGTAATGAATGTACAAATGTGCTTTATACAATTAATGTATGTATGGATTGTGATAAGAGTCGTATGAGGCCCTAATAAACTGATTTTTTAAAAAGTTGTACGAACCCCCAATAAAATGATTTTAAAAAAAGAGAGAAAGAAAATGATGATGGCAACATATATACTAATGTGCTTGATACAATTGATGTATGGATTATTGTAAGAGCTGTAGGAGACCCCAATAAAATGATTTATAAAACAAAAAAACACAACAAACTTACTGCCATCAAGTTGATGTTGACTCAGCAACCCTATAAAACAGCGGAACTGCCCCTGTGGGTTCCCAGGACTGTACCTATTTACGGGAATAGAAAGACCAATCTTTCTATTGATATTTATCTCCTGATATATCTCTAGCTCTATTTCGGTCTAATCTATATAGGCTTACATCAGGAAAATGGCTCACACAGTTGTTGAGGTAGGAGAGTGTTAAGTCTGTGGGTCAAATATCAATCCAGAGGTTTCTCCAGACTCAAGTAGCTGTGGGAACTAATGAACCTAAGATAAGCAGGTCAGATGGCAGGCTGCTGATGACTCCCAGGATGGGCAAATCATGTGGCAGACTGTTTGCTCCAGTCCAAAGTACCAGAGGCTTTATGATGAACCAGATAGAGGTTCCAGATCCAGCAAAAAGTAAGCAAGTTTTTCCACAGTGTCTGTTTATTGGAAGCAGGCCATACTCCAGAGGAAACTTCTTTTCAATTGATCGACTGCTCATAGCAGCTCTCAACATAGAGTTAATTATATTTTATTATATTTCATCCCAGGGGGTTACTACGACTTCATTTCCAAACCACTGAAAATTCTAGCCCCTTTAAGTTGTCACAAAACCATAACTATCGCACAGAGTAAATGAGTTTTCTATTCAACAATTCATATACATTTGTTTCCTCACATTGATTGCAACCCCTATAATGTAACATAATTTATCCCACTTCCATGCTGGTTCCTGTTCCATTCCTTTCTTTCCTCACCCGTCTGTACTTTGACCTGATGTACATGCAGAAAACTTCATCTCTAGAATTGTTGCTCCCTTTACAGATTTGTCTATTGTTTGGCTGAATATTGAGCCATGGGCTTGAGTTTATTTCCAGACCTGAAGGATGACTAAGGGGCACAGTCTTGGGAGGACCATGCCTCTATCTAGACAGTAAATGTGGTCTTTTTTACGGTTTTGAGTTTTGTTCCACATTTTTCTCCCACTCTCCCAGCCATCAGCAACTAGTTCTGATCGCAGGGTCATGGAGATGCCGTTTACGTGGCTCTTTAGTTTGTGACAGTAGTTTCTTCTATGCATCTTCTTTCCTCCAGACCAGTAGTTGCATCCTAGAGCTTATAAAACCATACTCACTACTCTCCAAAAGAGGATGTACGACGTTGTCTTTGTGGACTACGTGATGCCAGTGAACCCCGGTGTCCCTTGAGATTATGGTCCTGTGCCCCAGTGAGGTGAAGAGAGTATTCCTCCAAACATGAAGTTCATGAGCACCTGGTACCTGTCTGCAAAGGTAGCCTTCAACTTCAGGCAGATCAGGAGCAGCTTCTGGGTGGGTGAGAGGAGGACTGATGACACATCTGGTCCCTGGGAGGGTGTAGGGCACAAAAGGAGGAGCACTCCTTTCTGATGGTCAGCCACTGGTGTGGGTGTTTGTGTGATCCTTGGTGAGCAGAGCTGATTGTCAAGTCCCTGTCCTTAGTGAGCACTACTTACAGTGTGCAAAATGGCTGTGCCTTGTCAGGCCAGCTGCCCATTTACCTGTTCTACACGTCACCTTACTTGGAGCGTTTGTTTGGCTTTTTTTAGTTGGCATTTGACCTACTTCTCTTGTCTTTCCTCTGAAGCTTAGCGTTCCAGGATTATCATCTGTATCTAATTCATTTGGTCCGTTGTGTCTTGGTTATAGAGTCTGGGTAGTATGTCTGCCTAGTCCACCATCTTTCTGGAAGTCCACTATCTTTACAATTGTTTTAAAAATACAACATTATTTTTACATAATGTTTTTAAAAGAATTTTTTTGAAAAGAATTGTATCAGGGCAAGATGAAATCATCATTGAAAATACCTGGTCTTCACTGTCCAACTTTAAGAGTAAGTAAAACCTGTATAGCGAAGATCCTTCCTCTTCCATATCCCATTTGAAATTTATAGGAATCCATATTCTTTCACCTTGTATCAAAAAGTTCCTGAATTTCTTGGATATTGTCTTTTGTTCAAAGCATTTGGACTCAGACACAAGGCCTCTGCTTTCTTCACAGGAATCTGATCTAAGGAGTCCAGAAAGAAAGGATATTTAAGACCATAAGCTTTTCCTTTTGAAGGGCCTGATCCTTTGCATTAAGGGAAGGCTACTACATTTAGAGAGATTAGGATCGCTGGAAATCACAGATTTCACATCACTTTCTGCCTGGCTCCAAATGCTGTTTCACCTTTAGCCTGGTGAACCCTCGTTCGGCTTAGTTCTCAGAACTTTAAACTGGGGAAGTTACCACTTTGAGTGCTTGCCAAGAGTTTTGCCCTGGTTGCAATCAATCAGGTGCTGCATCAATTACTTTGAAATTTTATTTATTAAATCATTACCAGGCGATAACCAAACCGTTGGACTGAACAACTGTTGTGTGAACAGGATGAACAGAATTTTGGTTCCCTGAAATACATCCTCATTTGGCAATTTTCTGGATATTGTTAACCAACGTCATTCATACCTGCAATAACTCCAACCCTGTTAAAAATTATTTGGAAGAACAGGATGAAAATCTTCTAGAGAAAATAGGTATCAAGTTCTTTTGAAATGTAGATCATCAGGGTCACTTGCCTCATTGGGAGGATTTAAATGCTCTCTCTCCTTTAGCATTTCTGATCCCTTCTATAATTCTTCACAACTGAGGTTGTTTTCTCACAGCGCATAATTGTTATTAGCCATGAATGGGCTCTGGTTTTTTGCAGCCTTTCATATAACAGAAGGAAACATTGTCTGGTCTTGTACCACCTCATAATTGCCTTACCAGTTTCCATCAAGTTCATTCCAACACATTCCCACCCTGTATGTATCAGCCTGCTTCATGAAGTCTTCCATAGCTGATTTTTTGGAACTAAATTGCCAGAACTTTTCTGTACATTGTGCCTTTGGGAGTAACATTTCTAATCTTACCAGATAACAGAAACAGCATCTAACTCTTATAATTTTCTGAGAGAGACCTTTCTTTCCCAACTCAGCCTGGTCAATTTGAGTGCCCATCTGCCTTTATTCTATGATACTAAGAGCCAATGTAATGTAGATTCACCAAGAGACTGGCTGTACATGATAGTGAGAACTAGATTTCCTGATGAGTCATTAGACCTCTTTGCAATGCTGTGTCTTTTTACTGGCCCTTGCTGGCCTCCTTCCTGAGGGAGCCCCTTCACATTTGATCCCTGTGTGATTCTGAGGTGATTTAAAGAAGAGAACAGAATGAATGAATATGCCTTTCTGCACCTGGGGAAGAAGAGACATCGGAGCATCTGCTCTGGGGAGAACCTGGCTGGACGCCCCCTGCTTATCCTGCTTTCTTTCGTGAAAGTCCAGGAAAAAGAGCCGCAATGACCTCATCCCCTCATCTTCAATCCCAAACTTCAAACTAACTGACACACACCCCTAGTCCCCCCTCCCTAGTTCCCCCCTCCTGGCAAAGAAAAAGAGCCAAACTTATTGCCATCTAGGGCACTGCAACCATACACTTCTTTTTTTATTTATGTAATCATTTTATTGGGGGCTCGTACAACTCTTATCACATCCATCCATTGGGTCAAGCACATTTGTACATTTGTTGCCATCATCATTCTCAAAATATTTGCTTTCTACTTGAGCCCTTGGTATCAGCTCCTCATGTTTCCCCTCCCTCCCCACTCCCCCTCCCTCATGAACCAACCATAGCAATTCTATAGGGCAGAGTAGAAATGCCCCAAAGGTTTTCCTAGCCACCCCATGGACCCAAAGGAACTCATTCCAGGAACAAGTGCCCTCTCCCCAACAGGCCTCTGACCCAGCAGGAATGGTTCAGACCTACCAGCTGCTCTTTGGGGGAGAGTAGAGGCTACCTGCTCTTGTCAAGATTTTTAGCCTTGAAAACCCTATATAGGCTCCGTATGAGCCAGAATCGACTTGTTCTGTCTCAGAAGCCCACGGGGACAGTTCTTCTCTGTCTTGGGTCATTGTGTGTCAGAATTGACCTCAAGGGATAGTTAGAAATCAGAACTGACTTTTTGGCAGTGAGTTTTCAAAAGGGGTGCTTCCTCTATGGTATGTACTGAACAAACTGGATTTCTCTTCTGGATATATTTGAGCACTTTTTCAGAGTATACCACATTCAACGTTATTGTTGTTAGATGCCATTGAATTGGTTCCAGCTCATAGCCACTCTGTACAGCACCATAAAACACTGCTCTGTCCTGAGCCGTCTTCCTCTTTGTTAGGTTTGAATCTGTTGTTGCGGTCACTGGCCTCTACTTTACCAAGCATGATGTCCTTCTCCAGAGACTGGTCTCTTCTGACAACATGTCCAAAGAACTTGAGACAAGACTAGGACTGCACTTCCTCCACGACAGATATGCTTATGCTTCTGGTTGTCCATGTTAGTGTGAGTTAGGGGAGGGTTTGCAGATCAGTGTCCCCCAATAACAATGTGTCTGTTATTGGATGTTACCTTCTCCTACACCCAAGTTAACACCCGACTGCCCTCTAGTCTAGTACTTCCCCTTCTCTCCCTTCCTCTCCCACCTCTGATAACCATCATCATCTGTTTCTTTTAATATGAAAACCTTTTCTTGATTAAAAAGAATTAATAATAATAATAATAGCAACAACAGTAGTCCCATACAATATTTTCCCTTCTGTGAGTGATTCATTGTGATTGAGTCAGTCCTGACTCATACTGACCCTATGGACAGAATAGAACTGCCTAGGGGTTATGGAGGCTGTGAATCTTTACAAAAGCCTCATCTTTCTCTCAGAGCAGCTGATGGATTCAAACTGCTGACCTTGTGGTTAGCAGCCCAATTCATAACCCATTATATCACCAAGGTTCCTTTTACTCGGCATAATTTTCTCCAATTCAATCCTCTCCAGGCTATTTTCAGTATTTCTCACCAATACCATCACTCAAATGCTTCAATTCTTTTCTTACCTCCTTATTCATTATTCAAATTTCACACACATATGAAGCAATTGTAAACTCCATGGCTGTGTCAGGCATACCTTAGCCCTCCAAGTGACGCATTTGCGTTTTCATACTTAGAAGAAATCTTGTGCAACAGATCTTCCTAACACGATATGTCTTTTGTCTTCTGGGCTGCTGCTTCTACACGTGTTGATTGTGGTTCCAAGTAAAATGAAATCCTTGACAACTTCAGTCTTTTCTCAGTTTATCATGATGTTGTCCACTGCTCTAATTGGGTAAAATTCTTTTTCTGATCACCAAATGCAAAATGAGAAATGGAAAGGAGAAACTATCACACCCCCCTATTCTATTTCCCTCCTTCACTTGTCTGCCTGGAAAATGCTAACTAAGCCTCAGAGTTTTCATTGTTAGGTGCCTTTGAGTCAGTTCCTACACAGAGTGAGCCTGTGTAAAATAGCACGAAATACTGCCTGCATCATACTTACCGTTGTTTTTATGTTTAAGCCCATTGTGGCAGCCACCGTGTCAATCATCTTGTAGAGGCCTTCCTCTTTTTCACTGTCCCTCAACTCTACCAAGCATGGTGCCCTTCTCCAGGGACAGAGATAACATGTCCAAAGTACGCGAGACTGTTACTGCCGGTTATCCCTCGGCCCCAAGAACAGAGAGGCAGAGTCACCGAGGCTGCAAACAACAAAGGAGTTTATTAACTAGCTCGAGCTAGGGTCCGAGTTCCAGAGCACCAACGCAGAGGTCACCAAAGACAAGGACCCCGGCCTGGGGCACAAGCCAAGTTTTTATACTCTTTGCAGGTTACATAAACTGGGTGAAACTACTCCCCCTCCCCCTCCCCCTCCCATAGTTCAATGACTTCATCTGGAGACAATTGGTTGTGTAGGTCTGTTTGGTTGACTGGCTCCACTCTCTGATGTTCCAATTGTGGTCACTCACGACTTTCCAGGTGTGGTCAGCGTCATTTCTGGGGAGAGGGTGACTTTGTTAGAGAAACGAAGCTCAAGGCTGTTAGAGAAACGAAACTTGGGCCTGTGAGGGCCTGTCATGGAGTCTCTGCTGCCTTACAAGACAAAGTCTTGCCATCCTTGCTCCTAAGGAGCATTCTGTCTGTACTTCTTCTAAAACATCTGTTAGTTCTCTTGTCAGCCTATAGTACTTTCAATAGTCTTCTTTATCACCACAAATGCATTGAATGTTCACATTAAACTTTCACATGCATATGAGGCAATTGAGAATACCATGCCTTGGGTCAGGTATATCTCAGGCCTTAGAGTAATATCCTTATTTTTCAACACCTTAAAGAGATCATGCGCTGAAAAGTTACCCAATACAATGCATTGTTTCATCTCTCGACTGCTGCTTCCGTGAGAGGCTAAACAAATGTTGCAGTCACTTTTAATCTTATGCTATCAATGAATCTGCCAAAATATTTTCAGGTCAAACCTCAAAATTAAGTTAGATTTCATAAAAGTGAAAGGTAGAACTCTCAGAATTCAACATGGCTTAGGTGAGTTATTTTTGGTTTTATTTATTTTTTCTACAACTTGAGATACTATCTTAAGCAATAATCATTAAACATCTTCACTAGTTTCTCAACTCTCACCCTTTTTTTTTTAATGAAACTGTTTCAAAGGTCGAAGTAGAGATTTGAGATCACCTGCTACTCTCTCAGGAGGGGTAAGCAGAAAGGTTTGCCGCTGAGCACCATGGATGCAGCCTCACTGTAGCACCTTCTGTCTGTTGTCATGCTGTCTCCTCACTGATACCCCTAGGAATGGCAGGCACATCCCTCTGATGGGAAAATTCCTCTGTCCAACTGCCCTGGGCTTTTTCCCAACAATGTCATTTTTAATTTTCTTAAAACGTCTTCATAATAAGCTCTCATGATCATCTTGTGTCTTTTGAGAAAATATATCAGGATCACCCCCTTTGGGATCCCAAAAAATCTTCTGAGATGACCCCTCTGCCTTGAATTGAACTTGAATCTCTTTGGAAGCCAGCCAGTGTGGGTTACCAGCCTCCACAATCAAACAGCTACAAGAGATGGTTGTGTAATTGAGGGGTAAAATTAAAGAGGCATCAGAATAAGACATGCAAATGCTCACCTCCAGGAAGGCCATGATCTCAACAGCCAGATATGAGCAGAGAGAGAGCACATATATTTCTAACCAAGGCTTATATACACTTAGGGGCATACAAACCCCCTTAATTACAGGTAACCACATGCATAACAGGAAGGGGTTGTACAATAAGCATATGTGCCACAGGAAGGGGACGAAGTAGGGGGTGTAGACGCAATAAGAAGGGGAGGCACTAAGGGCACACATGTGACAGGAAAGCATATATGTAATAAGATGACAGGCTAACCTTGGTCATCTCTGAGTGGGCTTGATCTTAGTCTTTGGGCTCTCCTTCAGGGGAGTCATCCATTATCCTTATCAGAAGGGAGTGGACCCTACTTAGGGTGGGACAGACTATAGGGTCTGATTGCTCTAGATGGCTCATAAGCCTCAGGGAGATAACCTTTAAGCAGTTGATCTCTAAGTGTATAATCATTGACCATGTGTTAGCAAGCAGCACCTTAGGTTTGGCATATATTATGGGGGGACAACCTGGGAAATAACTTCTCTGTTTCCCACAAGCCAGCGCAGCCATCTTGAACTTTTACAAGTCACATTCCGTAGGGACAGCAGCCTCATGACACAAATGCATGCTGGTGGCTGGCAATCGAGGGAGGTGTAATTCTCTCTTGTTCCTCACCACCCTCCTGGTGACCAGAAGCAGGCCAGCCCCC
>NW_022103915.1:31966065-31967632 GCF_000313985.2 Echinops telfairi
GTTTCTGCTCTGCCTGAAGTCAAAACTGTGCCCTTACCAGGTACAGTCTCCCTGAGCCTGGCCTTGAGTGACTGCCACTTTATCAGGTCAGCCAAATGCACAGTGCCAGCAAGCCTGTCCTTGGCCACCACTGGGGACTGGGGACAGAAAGTCCTTCTATAACGAATTGCCTGTCCTGATCCCATCTGCTCTCTGGTGCTGAAATAACACCCTGACCTCAGCCACCTTCTAAACCGGTACCGAATACTGCTGGATCAAGTTCCCTGACCCCCCCACCCCACCCAAAACCCTGGTGGTGTAGTGGTTACCCATTGGGCTGTTACATGCAAGTTCCCTGACCCCTAACACCATCTAAGCTGGCAGGGAACTCCCTCCAGGACTGGGCATGTAACTCCCTCATCTTTGTCCTTTCACCCCATGAGCTCTTGGGCTGGCAGAAGGCACCAATCCATCCCAGGTGTCTCCCACATTTCTTGATATAGACATGTAAATGCTTCCAGTGCTTCATCCGCTGGTTAAAACATTTCATTTGGTATTCTGCCAGCCTGAAGCATTATTTTTCCCTAACACTTTCAGTGCATCTTGAACTTCTTCCTTCAATACCACCGGTTCTTGATCATATGCTACCTCCTGAAATGGTTGGAAGTCAACCAGTTCTTTCTTATACAGTGACTCTGTATTTGTTCCATCTTGTTTTGATGCTTCCTGCATTGTTCAATATTTTGACCATGAAATCTCTCCATTTAACAAGGCTTGAATTTTTTCTTCAGTTCTTTCAGCTTGAGATATGCTGAAAGTATTCTTCTCTTTTGGCTTTCTAACTCCAGGTCTTTGCACATTTTATTATATTACTTTGTTTTGTTTTTGGTTTTTTTGAGATACCGTTTGGAATTTCCTGTTCAGCACCTCTCCTTCATCATTTTTTTCCATTTGCTTTAGCTACTCTGTGATCAAGAACAAGTTTCAAAGTCTCTTCTGACATCCACTTTGATCTTTTCTTTTTTGTCTTTTCAATGACATTTTGCCTTCTTCATGTATGGTGTCCTTGATGTTTTCCCACGGCTATCAGGTTTTCTGTCCTTCATATTCATTGTGTCAGATCCAGTCTTGAAATGTTCTCAAAATTCAGGTGGCATATCCTTAAGATTGTATTTTGACTCTCTTGGCCTTGTTTAAGATTTTTCATCTTCAACCTGAACTTATTTATGAGCAAGAGATGGGTTCCCATTCTATACCTGGCCTTGTTTTGGCTGCAATATTAAGTTGCCCATCTTCTCTTCCCACCAAACAAAACAAAACTCACTGCCATCAAGTTGATGGCAGGCCACTCATAGTGGCCTGGTGACATAGTGGGTTACAAGTTGAGCTGCTAAACCACAAGGTCAGCAGTTTGAAACCACCAGCTGCTCCTCAGGATAAAGATGAGGCATTCTACCCTGTGTTAATCTGAGTGGACTAGAAAAACAAATGCATAGACACTCATATGTGTATAAGAAAGAGCTTTATATAACAAAAACCAATAACAGAAACACAGAGCTTGAGAATCGACAGGAGGAATCAGAGAAGC
>NW_022103915.1:31971796-31978076 GCF_000313985.2 Echinops telfairi
AAGAAAGAGCTTTATATGCAAGAGCAATTGAATATTGAGAAAACATCCCAGCCCAGTCCAGATCAAGTCCATAAGTCTGATATTAGCCCAAAGTCTGATACCAATCCATAAAGTCCTCTTCAGATTCATGAAACACATGCAATGACGCCGAATGCAGGAAGATCACAGGCCAGTGGGTGGAAAGTCTTGTGGACTCAGTGGCAGTGGAAGCATCTCAGCACTGGCATGGGTCTCCACATGGTCCTTCCAGCTCCGGGCTCTGGCTGCATCAGTGTAGCTCCATCAGGTTCTTCATCAGTAATGTCTCAGAGGGAGTGAGCCTGTGTCCTGCTTCCAATGAGCTACTTATCTCCTTAGTGCCTCCAAATGAAGTCATCAAGCTGCGACCTGATTGACAGGCTAAACTCCACCCCTTCACTCTTAAGTCTCAAATTGACAGTGGAGTATGTAACTACCACATACCGCTATAAAGAGTTACAGTCTTGGGAATCCACAGGTGCTGTTCTACTCTGCCCTATAGGGTATTAGCCTCTTCCCACAGATGTAGTTAATTTTATTCCAGTATATTCCAGCTGATGTGGTCCATGTGTACAGTCACCATTTATGTTGTTGAAAAAAGGGTATCTGCAATGAAGAAATTGTTGGTCTTGCAAAATTCTATCATGCAATCTCCAGCTTCATTTCTACCATCAAGGCCATACTTTCCAGCTATTGCTGCTTTCTCTGTTTCCAACTTTCTCACTTCAATCACCAGTGATTATAAATATGTCTTGATCAGTTTCAGACTGAAGAAGTTGATAGAATTCTTCAAGTTCTTCCTCACTAGCTTTAGTGGTCGGTGCATAAATGTTAACAATAAATGCACTAATTTGATTTCCTTATAGGTACTGTATATAGCTAGTATCCTATTACAGACAATGTTGTACCTCAAGATAGATTTTGAAATGTTCTTTTTGAGGATGAATATGCCTCCATTCCTCTTGAATTTGTCATTCCCTGCATAGTAAACTATATGATTGTGATTCAAATTGGCCAATGTCATTTTCGACCACTTCCAGTTTTCCTAGATCCACACGCATCATACATTCCATGTTCTGATTATTAATGGATGTTGGCCACACGTCTTTAGGGTTGTCATGCTGCGGCGGCCTGCATGATGCTGTGATGCGGTTGGTATTTCAAACACCAGCGGAGTCTCCCAGGGTGAACAGGCTTCAGCGGAGCTTCTAGGAGATTAGATTATAAATAAGGTATTGACCGTCCACTTCTAACTTATTTGTCATGAAAGACTTCAAGTGCATTTGTTTTACTTTTCCACCATTAAAAAAAAGCCATTCAGACCACTATTTACATTTGAGGGATAAGGAATCTGGTAGGGTTTTTGTTTTGTTTGGAAAGAAACACACTGG
This sequence comes from Echinops telfairi, assembly GCF_000313985.2. Taxonomy (NCBI): domain Eukaryota; kingdom Metazoa; phylum Chordata; class Mammalia; order Afrosoricida; family Tenrecidae; genus Echinops; species Echinops telfairi. Next base: position 31,973,206 of record NW_022103915.1, read on the forward strand.
ATATATTTACAGGACCCATCTCAAGAAATGAAATCAACATATCTTGTTAAACCCTCCATATATGTGGTTCTCTTTCTTGCCCCCACCCATCCTCCCTCCCTCTCTCTTAATATCCTATCCCTCCCCTCTCTCTATTCCCACCCCTGTCCCTGGCCTCCAGGTAGTCATCAAAGTCGTGTCTTTGGGTATATATTATCCACATTTATTTTTCTTTCTTTTTCCTTATAATGATGGTGTTATTAAATATCTCTCTTTGTAAGATTGACTAAGTTTGCTAAGCATAATGTTGTGGGGGGAAGGAGGGCCCCAAACAAATCATCACTGGTCCGGTAGGTGCAATTGTATGGCTAAGATACATAAAGAATATAGTAAAGTCATAGAGCGCATGAGAGACAGAAGAGATTGAAATAATGGAGTCAGACACAATTCATGGTAGCATGCTCACCTCAGCCCCACTTGGTGGTCCTCGTGGGGAGCCCTGAGAGCGAGTGCAGGCCAACTTTTTGCTAACCAAGGCTTATCCTTACTTAGGGAGGCGTGGTTACAGGTAACCACATGTCACAGGAAGGGGGAGTAAAATAGGCACACATCATAGGAAGGGGATGTACGATAGGCATAAGCAAAACAGGAGGGGGATGAGCTAGGGGTATGCACATAGGAAGGGGGTGACTAGCAGTATACATCTGACAAGATGGGCAGACCCTAGATTCATGATGGCGGCCTAACCTTGGTCACCCTTGGATGGGCTTGACCTCTCAGGGGTCTCCTACAAGAAAACAGTCAACTACTATCCTTATCAGAAGAGAGTGGGTCCTACTTGTTGTAGGATAAACAGTGGTGTCTGTTTTAAATGTTTTCTTATCTGACTTGTAGCTTGTTAGCTTCCCTAATAGAAACCCATAGTCATGAGTATTGTTTGTGGGTCTTTCTGTGGCCATTGTAAGGGATTATTAAACTGGGCAGAAAAGTAGAATGTAACCAGAGGGATCATTGGTGTCAGAAAAGGATAAAGGAAGTTGAAGGTCATAAGCATGTTGGACCTCTGCCTTGTGGGAATCAACCTTGGACTGCCAGTAGAGTTGAATTAGGATAAGTGATTCAATGTATTTAACATATTAAATGTATTAACATTATTTAAAATTAAAATGATTATATTAAGTTATTAATCACTTATTTATAATTTATAAAAATATCAGATTAGTAATTAAAGAGCTACATATTTTATAATAATTATGTTACAAACAAAAACATTTTAGTGTGAATTGGGTAAAATCTACAGAGTGGATGATCAGTTTCACATTTAAGAATTCTTTTTTTTAAATAGTTTTATTAGCATTTGATCCACATGTCATACAATTCATAAATTCAATTGTATCTTGAAGGATTGTATAGTTGTCACCATATTCGATTCTAGGACATTTTCTTCTTCCTTGTACTCATTGTTTTTCTTGTAAATTTTTTTTGGGTAATTGTGGCAAAAATATGCACAACAAAACATTCTCCAATTCCACAACTACTTGTATAATTCAGTGCCATTGGTTATCCTAATTCTTTCATGTGTTTCCTTTTACCATTCCTCGTCCTGAACAGTATCCTAGGATACCATCCCTCCTCCTGAACAGTATCCTGGGATACCATCCCTCCTCCTGAACAGTATCCTGGGATACCATCCCTCCTCCTGAACAGTATCCTGGGATACCATTCATCCTCCTGAACAGTATCCTAGGATACTATTAATCCTCCTGAACAGTATCCTAGGATGTGTTGCCTATTTAAATTTCAAATCGCGGATTAGTCTAAGATGTGTGTCCCTCACTAGTGGTATTGTTCGCATCCAGATCTATTGTTTGGCTGAAAGGGAACCATGAAGGCGAGCTCAGTTCTAGATCTGAAGGGTGTCTGCAAACATGGTGTGGAGGGCATGTCTGACCTCTGGCTACAAAGGGCATAATTTCCTTTTCCACAAATACAAAGGATGTGGTCATCAGTGGGATGGTTTCAACCAGCTGATGCTCAAATTAATATATCTTTGGAAGATGTCTTATATAAGAAGGAATTAACAACAACGCTCTAGAAAAATAAAGAACTATGATCGACCATTCACCTCATAGGAAAGCGTTTCCAATGATCTTTAAAACGTGAACTATCAAAGTCCATTCTTGATCTTCTCACCACTGGCCCACACCTGAGTAATGTGCTACTAGGGAGAAGGGAATGAGCCCTGAGGGAGAGTGAGCAGAGGGTGCAGGGGTGGGTGAGGGTGAGGAGTCCTCACTGAACGACTTTGTGAATGTCTTGCCCTTGAACTATGGGAAAAATAACATTTAGCCTGGTTATACATTTCCTCACCCATATTTCTTAATTCCCTCCAGCTTACCCTTTCAGTAATGTGGAATCCACTTAAATTACGTTTAAGTCCTAAAGGCAAAGAAAGTCAAACTGAACACCTGTCTCTAACAATGTTCCACAATCAATGCTCATGGATGCAGCAGTCATGAAATCAAGCAATACAACACCTGACATGGGGTAAATCTGTTGCACAAGATGTCTTCACAGTGTTAAAGAGCAAAGGTGTCACTTCAAAGGTGCGCCTGACCCACACCAAGGTATTTTCAAAGCCTCATTTCCATGTGAACCCTGCACAGCGAATAAGAAAGACTAAAAAGAACCGACGCATTTGAATTATGGTGTTGGCAAAGAATTAAAGAGCACCATGACTGCCAGAAGAACAGACAAATCTGTCTCGGAGGACATACCACCAGAGTGCTTCTTAGCAGGATGGGAAGACTTTGTCGCATAGACTTGGAACATGCTATGGGGAACGATCAGCTCCTAGAAAGGACATCATGGTTGGCAAAGCAGAAGGTCAGCAAGAAGCGGAAGGCTCTCCAGGAGATATATTGACACAGTGGCTGCAACAATCGGTCCAAGCGGAACGATTGTGAGGATGGAGCAGGGCTGGGCAGTGTTCTGTTCTGTTGTGCATGGGGTCACGTGGTACTGAACAACAACAAATCCTGTTACACTCTGATGGTCCAAGACCGATTCTTGAAGCCAGGAGTCCAGCAGAGCAGTGGGTTACACGGTGCACTGCTGATTTCAAGGTTAGCAGGTCAAGCCCATCATCTGGTCCGGGGGAGACAGATGAGGCTGTCTGCTCCTGTAAGAGGCTTGGAGACCCTAGGGCACAGTTCTCCTCTGTCCCACAGGGTGGCTGAGAGTTGGGATGACTTGATGGAAACGGCTGTTTTTAGTCGTAGAGTTGGAAGGAAGAGGGAAAATGGGTCACAGTCACTCACCCTTCAGACAAAAGTTCAGACTTCACTACTGTAGAGACTGATTCTCTCCTCCTCTCGCCCCACACCTCCTCTCAGAGTCTCCTCTGATCTCCATGATGAAAAGGTAGGTAGGTCTGGCCTTTTTTCTTTCTTTTTTTTTTTTTTTCTTTTTTAACATTTTATTAGGGGCTCATACAACTGTTATCCCAATCCATACACACATCAATTGTGTAAAGCACATTTGTACATCCTTTCTCAAAACATTTTCTCACCATTAAAACCCCCGACATTAGGTCCTCATTTTTCCCCTCCCTCCCCGCTCCCCCCTCCCGCATGAGCCCTTGATAGTTTATAAATGGGTATTTTGTCATATCTTGCCCTGTCCGACGTCTCCCTTCATCCACTTTTTGGTTGTCTGTCCCCCAGGGAGGAGGTCACACACAGTTCCATGTAATGGGTTCCCTCTTTCCTACCCATTCTCCCTTTACCCTCCCTGTTTTGCCACTCACACCACTGGTCCTATAGGGCTCATCCGTCCTGGATTCCCTGTATTTTCAGTTCCTATCTGTACCAGTGTACCTCCTCTGGTCTAGCCAGTCTTGCAAGATAGAATTCGAGTCATGGTAGTGGGAGCGGGGAGGAAACCTTTAGGAACTAGAGGAAGGTTGTATTTCTCATCATTGTTACATCGCACCCTGACTGGCTCATCTCCTCCCCGAGACCCCTCTGCAAGGGGATCTCCAGTGGTCTGGCCTTTTTTCTATCAACACTCCTCTGAACGTTTTTGGACAAAGAAAAGGCTCTGATGGCCATTCTCTTTCCAGCCAGAAAACCAAACTCATTGCCATCGAGTTGGTGCTGACTCACCAGGGACCCTAAAAGATAGGGTAGAACGACCCCTCTGAGTTTCTGAGACTGTAACATTCCACGGGAGCAGAAAGCCTCATCTTTCTCCCTCAGAGCTGGCTGGTGGTTTCAAACTGCTGACCTTGCAGTTAACAGCCCAACATATAACCATTATGCCACCAGGGCTCCGATTCTCTCTCAGGGATGTAAAGCGTAACCTAGTTTTTGTTCAGCTTTCAAGCTTATATATGGTTCAAGGTGCTAACTAAAAACAAACAAACAAAAAGACTAGAACAAAATAAACAATAACTTTTCAAGTAAAAACCATTTCTACTGTTATTGTTTATTCTTGTTACACAGTAAAAGTAATTTAAAAAATAAAACTTACTAAGAAAGTTACCCAATCAAAGGGAGACAGTAACTTGAATAATAATTCCTTAGGGTCACAACAGGAGTTTGGGGGATAATAAAGAGCTAATAATAATGGGTACAAGAATGAAGCAAACGTTCTAAAATTGATTGTGGTGATGATTGTGCAACATGCTCTAGTTGATTTGAACCATTGAATGATATCGCATGTGAAGTACATGTCAGTAAGACTTTTTAACCAGGGGCTTAAGTGGAGAAAAAATGGTTTTTTGTTTTTTTTTTTTTGAGAGCAAATGTTTTGAGAATGATGAGGGCAATGAATGTACAAATGTGCTTTACACAATTGATGTATGTATGGATTGTGATAAGAGTTGTATG
>NW_022103915.1:31979432-31985810 GCF_000313985.2 Echinops telfairi
GGCTCATACAACTCTTATCACAATCCATACATACATCAATTGTGTAAAGCGCATTTGTACATTCATTGCCCTCATTATTCTCAAAACATTTGCTCTCCACTTAAGCCCCCTGCCTGATGCACATCTTATGGCTGAGCATCCTCTGTTGTGCAGAACCAAGCTTTGTTCCAAGAGTGAATAATTCATCAGATTCTATTTAAACCATCAGGGAAACCATAACTTTACAGAACAATGTTAAGACTTTAGGGTTCGATTCAGGAGTTCTTAAGTCTCTGACATAGGTGGGCGACTTCTGGTCAAAAGCTGGGAGTATACACATATCAGAAAATCAAAGGTTGAAAACAAGCATGCAAAGATAATTAGCATTATAAAAGGAATTTGACATAATGTATATATATATAATGCAAGTATGTATCTTTACATTATAAAAGGAATTCAAATCTTGTAACTAAAACAAGCCAACCTCACTCTCATTGAGTCAATTCTGATTCATAGTGGCCCTACAGCACAGGGTAGAATTGCCCCTGTGAGTTTAAGATTGTAATTCTTTACTGGAGTAGAAAGCTTTCCCTTTCTCCCAGAGCGGCTGGTGGTTTTGAACTGTTGACCTCACAGTTAGCCGTTCAACTGGTAACCACACCACTACCAGGGCTCCTTAATCTTGCCAAGTAACTCTTTAAATAAACTCTCACTAGGACTTTATGGCGAATTCTACATCTCCACCCCGTTAACTCCCTCTGACAGAGAAAGTGGACATAGAGGCCAAGGAAGTCTCCATGAGAACTCTTCAGCAGAAGGAGGGCAAAGCCCCTTGGTCCAGGTGAATCCCAAGCCATGCCCTCAGGAGAGAATTCTAGAGAGACTGATTACGTGAAAAATATTTGGAGAACCTGGGGGTGTTGAAGCATGTAGTTCAGGGCTTCTTCAAAGTAGTCCAGGAATATGTTGTCAGATGTCTTGGGGAGATCTTCATATTCATAATAAGCTACAGCCAAGGTGGCAAAACCATGACCAGCCAGAAGGCTGGCTCTGTATTCCAGCAGGCCCCCTCCTACGCCCAGGATGTCAATGACTCCTGGGAAAGGTCCAAGTCCTAGAAGGGGCAATGGGATAGAGCAAAGGCATTACAGAACTTAACGAATTTGCTTTTCTGTCAGAGACCTTTCTAAATGAGCTACTGGTTTCCTGTGACTCAAAGGAAAGAGATTAAGATCCCTGACTGCTAAAGAACAAGCTCCCTGAGGAAAGGAAAGCACAATGCATCTTCCTACTAATGATCTGACATGCCAAATGCCTCCAGGATTCCGTTTCCAAGGTCCAAGAACTCTTTAGCTGTTGGAAGGGAAAGTAATAAACGTCTATGTTACGGAAGGAAGAATTTCATGCTACAGACAATGTTGGTTCCATGCTCTGAAATGATGCCCATCAGATGATGGGATATAGAATTAAAGAATCTAAAACACAGCTTTAGGTTGTTTTGCATCAGCCTTTTGGTTTGTTTGTTTTCTTGTGTACTGATATTTCAGACCCTTTGTGTGTGTGTGTGTGTGTGTGTGTGTGTGTGTCTGTGTGTGCTGATATTTCAGGTGCTTCCTGATGGAAACTGAAAGAAAAAGAGAAAGGAAAAATACAGAAAGATGCTTGTAGCTGAGAAGGCAGTAAGATCTGAAATGTGATCTGTGGTGCCAACCTAAATCTACTGCCATCCAGTGGATTCCCTCTCACAGCAAGTCTATAGGGCAGAGGACAGCTGCCCATAGGGTTTCCAAGGCGGTAATCTTTACAGGGCTGGACTGCCACATCATCCTCCCCAGGAGTGGCTGGCTGGTGCGTTTGAACTTTGGGTTAGCGGCTCAGCACTTAACTACTGTGTTACCACACCAGAAAAGCTAAACTCACTGCCATTGACTTGGTTCTGGCTCATAGTGACCCTTAGAGGTCAGAGTAGAACCGCCCCTGTGGGTTCTAGAACTGTAGCTCATTCTGGGCATAGAGCACCTCACCTTTCCTCCAAGGAGCTGCTCATGGGTTCAAACTGCTGACCTTGTAGCTAGCAGCCCACTATATATTCATTCTTCCACCAGGGGTCAAAGCTGTGTCAAAAGGCTCCTCTGTGGCGCAGAGGGAACAAAAAGAACAGGAGAGGGCCAGTGTCCCCGAGATAGCAGAAAAGGGACCCATGGCAGGACCTTCCAATGACGCTCGTTGTTTGGGTGAAGATTGGTAAGACTGTGAATTTAGGTTTGGGTTTTGTTCAGGCTGACACCTGTAGCAATCTATGGGATAGAGGTTAAAAAGCAAAGTGGGCAATGTGCCCACCAGCCCTAAGCCTAGTGCTTCACCTGCAGAGTAATGTGGAAGGTAAATGAGAGAATACAAGTCTAACGCATGGCACGGAACCTTTCGTATCAAAATCGTCCATGGTTGGGTGTACCATCACCGAGGAGACCTCCACTGAGGCAAACGACGCGATCCCCCAAGGCGCCCACGCCTAAGCTTGCTCCCACCCTCCCGCGCTCACCCGGCGGCAGGAAGAGCGTGGCGCGCACGCGGCCCGCGCGCACGGGCTCCCTCCGCACCCCGGGCCGCAGGAAGTGGCGCTCGTGCACCGCCCGGCCCAGGACCCGCCGCGGCTCGGGCTCGTGGCCCTCGAGCACCTCCAGCTCCACCGCGAAGGGCGTCTGCACGTCCCGCTTCAGGAACCTCCAGAAAGGCTTCTCGGGCTCCAGGGCCCAGATGAGGCCCATGGGCTCGAGCCCCGCGAAGCTGCCGCCCAGCGCGGGCGCGCGCTCCAGGTCCAGCTCGCCGCCGCCGTCCGCGCGGTAGCGCGCGTGGGCCCGGAAGAGCGTCCCCTTCTCGTCGCGCAGGGACGCGCGCAGCGTGACCGGCTGTTCGGGGGCCAGGCCGCGCACCGCGATGCGCACCGGCTCGTCCCAGCAGCAGTGGCCCGCGGGCTCCACGGTCACTGTCACCGCCATCCGCGCTGCGCGCTGCGCCGGGTTCCGCGTTCCGTCGGTCGCTGGCGGAGCGCGTCGAGGAGGCCCAGCGGGATCGGACGCTGAGCGGCTGGTGGCTGACTGGCCTTAGCAGGGCTCTGAGCGCCGACGACCCCGTTCCCGGCACCTTGAATTAAAAGGCACCAGGCTCCTCCCAGCCTGGAAGACGCTGGGTGGCGCCGGACCAGCCCCGGACCCTTCCCATGCCTGAACGCTGGTGGACGGCACAGAGCTGTTTGGCGCTGGGTTCGTTTGGCTTGGTTCTTGAGCAAAGGAAACCATGTCTGAACGACAGTATTTCAAAAACGCCGGCCCTTTCGTGGAAAAGGGGAACTTACTGTTGTCGAAATAGGTGAAAGTTAAAGGATTTTTACTGGGATTCCAGTTCATTCACCTACGGGTTTATTTCCAATAAGGCTTGTTTAGACGTTTGACTGTGATCCGTGGATAGCTGCCGGCAAGTTCTCACAGTCATGCAACTTGCCCTAGTCTCCATAACTTAAAAACAGAAAATAATCACAATTTATAAATTATCAAGGGTTCGTTAGGGAAGGGGGGCGGGGAGGGAGGGGAAAAAATAAGGAGCTGATACAAAGGGCTCAAACAGAAAGAAAATGTTTTACCTGGCAGGGGAGATGCCATGATCACGAAGGTGGTTTTCCCAGGGCGAGGCTTATCCATTGCACTTCGGATGTGCTGACCCCTGCGATTTCCCCAAATGTGGGAAACTCGACTGCATCATTTGTGGTAGTGGGGGACTGCGTTCGCACGCTCCCCTGTTTAAAAAAAAGTAGGGAAAAAAAGAGAATGATGATGGCAACAAATGTGCTTGACACAATGGATGGATGGATGGATTTGATCAGAGTTGTACAGCCCCCAATAAAATAATTTTGGAAAAAACAGTAGAACTGCTCCTGTGAGTTTCTGAGACTTGAGCTCTTTAGGACTCTTGTAGAAAGCCTTGTCTTTCTCCCGAGCAGCCGCTGCACGGCCCACCTGGCAGTTGGCAACCTAAAGGTTAGCAAGAGCTAAGCCGCCAGGGCTCCTTAGTGCCCAGATGGTGCCTTCAGGAGAGAAACCTGAACAAATTCCCGGCTTCCGAAGCCAGCTGGCAGGCCAATTCCATTCAAAGTAGAGAGGTTAGCCAGAAGGTAAAGGGAACAGTCTATGGGGTCCATTTCAAAGGGGTAATCCTGTTAGACTTTCTCAAAGGTCTTATGAGGCTGGTTGAAGAACATTTAAAACTCCATTGGTAAAGAAAGTTGCCCTAAGGAATTTTTTTTCCTATCACCACAGTGTACCTGCTCATTTTTTGAGAATAGCATCCACTCTAGAACCCCAATTTGGGCACTTCAGGCTTCTTTCCCTGCCCCCCCCCCCACCTCACCATTTAAAAGGACATGATCTGAGCCCCTCAAGAACGCCCAAACTGCCACTGTGCTGCAGTGTGGTCAATGGAAGGGCTCAGCAGTCTTTGGGAAAGGGGTAGAGAGATGGGCAATACTGCCTTCAGAAGGGTCTCGACCTAGAAGGAGGACATGCTGAGAAACAGTATCTTTACACGTTCGTGTTTTGCTTTATAAAAGTTTCTATGATTTGGTACCAATACCTTTTTACTTCCTCTTTTATAACCTAATGTTTGCCAGTCTAACACTGTTATGGATCAGATCGTGTCCCCCCAAATGTGTTGTTAATCCTAACCCCTATACTTGTAGATGCAATCTTATTTGGGAATAAGGTTTTATCTGTTAGCTCATGAGGTTGATCAGTGCCCAGAAACAAGGAAGGACAAAAGGGGGGGGGGGAACAGATGCGATGTGAAGATCTCCAAAGAAGGAGCAAAACAACACTAGGAGAAGCTGAGATAAGGATCCCCCCAACACACACACCAAGAGCTTTCTATAGCAAGCTTTTCTGAATTACAATTGCTAACTTCTTAATGACCACTGATGACCTGCTGAATTATGGGAGGGCATCAAGAACATGATATACGAAGAAAACAAAAGGTAATTAAAAAGACAACAAAATAAGAAAATCCAAAGTGGATATTAGAAGAGAATTTTAAACCTGCTTGTAGTTGAAGCAAATGGATGAAGTGATGTAAAAGAACTGAATAGAAAATTGCAAAAGGCATTTTGAGAAGACAAAGTACGGTGTTACGGGGAAATGTGCAAACACTTGGAGTTCAAAAGCCCAGAGGGAAGAACATGCTTGGGGTATCTCAAGCTGATAGAACTGAAGAAAAAAATTCAAGCCTCAAGCTGTAATATGAAGTATTCCATGGGAAAATATTGACTGATGTAAGAAGCATCAAAACAAGATGGAAGAAACACAGAATCACTGTATCAAAAATAATTGGTGACCGATGGCTATTTCAAGAGGTAGCCTATGATCAAGAACCAATGATATTGAAGGAAGACCCTCAACCTACATTGAAGGCATTATAAAAAAACAATCCTCCGGAAATTGGCAGAATACCATTGAAGTGTGTCAACAAGCTTATAAAGCACCAGAAGCACTCACTCTATGCCAAGAAATGTAGAATAGACAGCTGCTTGGTCTAGACGAGACGAGACCCTTATTTGTGTTCATCCCAAAGAAAAATGACCCAACAAGTGTGGGGATTATCAAACTATCATTAATATCAAATGCAAGTAAAATTTTGATGAAAATAATTTTAAGACTGTTAACAGCAGTACATCCACAGAGCACTGCCAGAAATTTATGCCCAATTCAGGAGAGGATGTGGCACCAAGGATATCATATGGACCTTGATTGAAAGCAAATAATACCAGAAGGATGCTTACTTGTGCTTATTGGTGATACAAAGACATTCAACTATATGGATCATAACGAACTATGTATAACATTGAGAAAAATAGGAACTCCAGAACATTTTGTATATTCATTCAGAACCTGTACCCAGACCAGGAGACACTGATTCAAACAGACACTATGTGGTTTAAAGTCAGGAAAGGTATGTGACAGGGTGATATCTTTTCCTTATACTTCCTCAATCTGTGTATTGAGCAAATAATCCAAGGAGGTAGACAATATAAAGAACAGGACATCAGGATTACGGGGAGATTTATTAACAGTCGGAGATATGCAGATGACATAGATTACATTGCTTACTGAAGTTGAAGAGGACACAAAGCATTTGCCGATGAAAATCAAAGACCGCAATCTTTAGTGTGAATTGCTACTCTTTGTAAAGAAAACAAAAATCCTGGGTGCACAAGCAAATGTGGTGAAGAAAGCTGATGGTGCCAAGCTGTCAAATTACACAGAATCTGGGGTCCCACATGATACAGCAAGTGCTGCATCAAATGATACAGCATCTGGGGTCTTAAAGGCTTGAAGACAAACAGGCGGCCATCTA
>NW_022103915.1:31987184-32009693 GCF_000313985.2 Echinops telfairi
AGGGATCAGGGATCAGGCATCAAAACAAAAAATCAAATCATTGTGAATGAAGGGGAGTGCAGATTGGGGACCCAAGACCCATCTGTAGGCAACTGGACATCCCCTTACAGAAGGGTTGTGGGGCGGAGGGGAACTAGTCAGGGTGCAGTGTAGCAACGATGAAACATACAACTTTCCTCTAGTTCCTAAATGCTTCCTTCCCCCCCTCACCCCTACTATCATGATCCCAATTCTACCTTACAAATCTGGCTAGACCAGAGCATGTATACTGGTACAGATACAAGCTAGAAACACAGGAAATCCAGGACAGATAAACCCCTCAAGACCAATAATGAGAGTAGCGATACCAGGAGGGTAAAGGGAAAGTGGGGGAGGAAGGGGGAACTGATCACAATGATCTGCATATAACCCACTCCCCGGGGGATGGACAGCAGAAATGCGGGTGAAGGGAGGCATCAGACAGTGTAAGACATGAAAAAAAAAAAATTTATAAGTTATCAAGGGTTCGTTAGGGAGGGTGAGAGAGGGAGGGGGAAAATGAGGAGCCAACACCAAGGGCTCAAGTAGAAAGAAAATGTTTTGAAATGATGATGGCAACCAATGTACAAATGTGCTTGACACAATGGATGGATGGATGGATTGTGATAAGAGTTGTACAAGCCCCCAATAAAATGATTTTTTTTTTAAGCAGAAGAGCTTAGACAAGATGTATTGACACAGTGGCTGCAGTAATGGTCCCAAACATTAGGAACAATTGTGAAGATGGCGCAGGATCAGGTGGTGTTTTGGTCTGTTATGCTGTGGCAGTTACATAATCTCCTGTCAACTTGACCAAAGGGGTGGAGTCTAGGCTGTCAATCAGGTCATAGCCAATGAGGCCTTGGTGTGGGCATGGCCTTCTCCTGAGGATTCTGGGAACTCCTGTCTTCCTCCCTGGAGGTGGGATACGCATACTCTCTGCTTCGACATTCCTGATGACAAGACTCATGGTGCTATGCTGATAGAGTCCGTGCCCTGGAGCAGGAAGAGCCACATGGAGACCTTTGCCAGCACTGAGATTCTTCCACTGCCACTGAACCCATAGAATTTCTGCCCACTGGCCTGTCATCTTCCTGCATTCAGCATCATTGCACGTGTTATGTGAGATCTGAAGAGGAATTACGCATATACATGGGATTACTGTAGTATTAAGTTAAAAATGGCACGGGGGAGGAGGTGGGGGGTCAGCCCCCACCGCTAATAGAACTCACTACTAGTTCAGTAAGTACAATTGTACGGTTGAGATATATAAGTATTATATTAAAGTCATCGAGAGCATGAGAGATATTACAATAATGCAGTCAGACACATTACATAGTGGCATTGCTCACCTCAACCCAGCTTGGTGGTCCACGTGGAGAGAGGGGGAAGGGAAGGAGGGCAAGGGAACAAGGGAGAGGGGACTTGAGAGGAGAGGGGGTAAAGAGAGTCAGAGAGGTCCGAGTCCGAGAGCCCTATATTGCTGACTCACCCCTATATACCTTTTGGGGGCATGCCAGCCCACTAATTACAGGTAGAGACATACGTCACAGGATGGGGCTGCACTATAGGTTACACAGTAATGAGGGGGTGGTCTAGGGGCATACATGCAATAGGAAGAGGAGGGACAGCCAGTTTGGCCTGTCCCTGGCCCAACTGATAGAGACCATTATCAGTAGGATGCGAACTCCGCCCACAGGAGCCTGTCCATTGTCCCCAGCAGCAGGGAGCAGGCCCACCCCTGTGGTGGGATGAGACAGCAGTCTGGCAGCAAGGATCTAACTTCCCCCCACAGATCGCTAGATATCAGAACCGACCTGACAGCGCCTAACAACAACAATTAAATGCATTTAAGGCTGTGTGTTAGTCTGGGTAGACTAGAGAAACAAAATGCATAGACACTCATACTTTATAAGAGAGAGTTTTATATAAAGCGTAAGTGTACATTCAGAAAGAATCCCACACAGTCCAGTCCAAGCGCATAAGTCCGACATTAGCCCATATGTCTGACACCGATCTACAAAGTCCTCCTCAATCTCACAAAACACACTCAATGACGCTGACTGCAGGATGATCACAGGCCAGTGAGTAGAAAGCCTTTGGATCCAGTGGCGGGGTACGCATCTCAGTGCTGGCAGGGGTCTCCACGCGGTTTCTCCAGCACCCAAGGCTGCATCAGGCCCACATGGGGTCACCATGAGTTGGAATCAACTCAGAGGTAAATGGTTTTTGTCTATAGATACACTCTACTCCACCATGACCTTCCTGCACTTGAACACATTTGACTCTTTTCACTGAGTTTGAGCCTATTTCCATGTCCCAAGATCCTTCCATCATCAACTCCATCTTTTTTTTTAAGTTCCTTGTATTGGGGGCTCTTACAGCTCTTATAACAATCAGACATCAATTGCATCAAGCATATTTGTGCATATGTTGTCATCATTATTTTCTCAACATCTACTTTCTTTTTTTTTTCTTCTTCTCCGTGGAGACCATCAAAAATTGCCAATGCCGACTATATTTCAAGTCGTCATGGCGGGGTATTGGGAAAAGTTTTCAATTAGCAATAATCGCGCCTCGGGTACACCTCATTGGCTACGATATTGCCACTGCGCAAAGCTTAAACGTCTACTTTCTATGTGAGTCCTTGGTCTCCGCTCCTCTTTTTTTCCCTCCCTCCTCCCTCCCACCCTCATGGCCCCTTGGTAAATTATAAATTATTATTTTCATAGCTTACACTGACCACTGTTCCCCTTCCCCTACAGTTTCTGTTGTTGGCGTCCCTCGGTGTGTGTGTGTGTGTGTGTGTGTGTGTGTGTGTGCTTATATGTAGACCATGCACATATATTCCTGAGACAATCTCTGAAAAGAAAAGACTAACAACCTTGTGACTTATGTGTCTTCCATAAGGACTCTAGACCACACTCAGCAGCTACGGTGAGGCACTGAGGTGACCCTGGAGAGAAGACTCACTAGGCCTCATGATCACCAGGTGATCTCCGCCTATCTCGGAGGAGAGGGACTGGAGTTCGCATTACGTAGAGACCTCCAAAACCAGCTCTGGGCCTGGATGTCTCACGGACTTCCTGGTGGGTGAAAAACACCCAGTACATGAGAGGGTAGCACATCCCTTTTTTTTTTTTTGGGGGGGGGGGGAGGCATGGCAACTCTATGTTGGGCGCCTTTCTAAACCTCATTCTATGTATCCATTTGCATTTTTTCCCTCAATTAAGCTATGGTTTTGAGTATCGTGCTTCTGAGTTCTGGTACATCGAGAGGAAGCGGGGGATATGGACAACGAAAATAATTTAAAGGATAAAAGGGGGCGGTAAAAAGATAAAAGAACAAAGGAAGCTTCCAAGGACCTCATGGGGTGGAGTAAGTGGCAGGGGGCGACACTGTCCTAAGTGAAGTTCCTGCCAGTCTATAGGTTGTCAAGGGCCGGGACACCTCATCTGGAAGTCGTTCATTCAGAGCCAAGTGGTAACTGAGATCGGGAAGGAAGCCTTTTAGGCACAGAAGGCAGCTGGGGGTAGCAGGTTCTAGGAGTTCCTGCTTGTTCATGGCATGGCGAGAGACTAGGCACTACGTGTTCTACTCACCTGGTGCAGGGGCATTCAAGCGTCTCCGGACTTGGACCTGGTGGACCCAGTGCCTGACCCATGAGTCTGCAGCTCTGACTGCAGGTGGAGCAAAAGCTAAGCAGGGCGGATGTTGAAGGCCTCTCTGTGGGTGAAGGTGAGGTCTGGCAATGCTCTGGTCACCAGGAAGAGGTGGGGGACAAGGGAGGATGCCACCTTTCTCATCACTAGTCACAGGTGTATCTGGATGGAGTGTTTTGCTTACAAAAGTCCAAGGTGGCCATGCCACATCAGGCTAGGCGACATCACCTTGCTGTCTCCTCTCTTGCTGCTTGAGTTCGGCTTTTTCTAGCTGGTCTTCAATCCACTTCTCTAACCTTTCCTCGGAAGCTCGGGGTTCCAGGGTTATCATCTGTATCTGTTTTATTAGGTTTCTGTGTCCTTGATGTCCAGGGTCGGCATAGCACTTCGATCTAGTTCCCTGTCTTTTGGGGAAACTCTCTATTGGTTCTTTAAGACCCATACTAAATGCTTTCATCTCTCTGAATTCTTCTTTAATCTCTCCCCAATAGTATGTAGTTTTATTCCTTCCTTGGTAGCAAATCTCCTAAAGTCATCTCTTTTCTGCCTTTTCTTATATCTGCTCTAAAGAACTTAAAGAAGGTAGCATTTTTGTGTCTTTTGAGAGGCTGGCTCTACAATCTGACTTGATCTTTGAGGTGAGGAGGCACAGAGTTGATCTTGACTCAGCATGATTCCATGTGGCAGAGAAGAACTGGCCACAGAGGCGGTTCAATAGGCCCCCAAATCTTTGCTGCTTTCGCTGTTCACCCCTCCTAACCAGCCTTCAAATCTCTAGAGAAGTCTGACATGCTAGCTTGACGGAAGTAAGTTTTCTAGACGTGTACATTAATATTAGTCTATTTACTCTTGGTTTAAGATTTATAGGAGATGATTTAATAAAAACTTTTTTAAAAGGACAGAAAGGAGGCGCAAACCATTGTCACATCAAGGGGAGAGGTTAGGAGGTTAGGTGTCTAGGGACTGATGGTCATCATAAGCCAAGGATTATGCATAGTTTCAGATTTAATCTTTTTGAAATACACATGCATACACACAATCCAGAAATGGTACTTGAGATAGTTTATTGTGCCAGCCTGGCCGATAAACACAAGTGGGATTAACTGAGGGCAGAGAGATAAATGGCTTGGTGAGCCTCGCCTTTCTTGTCATTTGCTCTTGTCATTCGGACCAGTGTGCGGCTGCCTTGCTTGTTCTGTGCCTCAATTTAAAGGCTATACTACCTCTGGGACGCCTAGCCTGTGGACTGTGTCGCTGTAAGTTGAGGTCCCTTTAAGACTTCTCTGGAGCTGTGGACTGGCGTTTGGTGACCTGGCTGGCGGTTGGTGACCTGCCTTGTGATTGGCTGCTGTGCTGACATAGCCTAGCTCTCTCTATAAATAGAGGGAGATCTGGCAGCAGACTAGACTTGAAGGACTGCTAGTCTCTCACAACTCTCTCACGGGAGTGAGTTGCATTGAGGCATTTGTAGTGCTTTATAATTTAACTGTTTATCTCTTGTATTATATATTTATCTGTATATGATTTAACAGTTCACTTCTTGTTGTATATCTAATTATCTTTATACTTATTAAATTATAAGCAATTGGTTTTATCTCTCTAGAGAACCCTGTCTAACACAGTACTGAAAGCTGGAATAGGGAAAGAAGAGCCATTCCTTTGCCCTGTGACTGAAGCAGCGGTTCTCAACCTGTGGGTCGCAACCCCTTTGGGGGTCAAATGACACTTTCACAGGGGTCGCCTAAGACCATTGGAAAACGCATATTTCCAATGGTTGGGGTCACCACAACATGAGGAACTGTATTAAAGGGTCGTGGCATTAGGAAGGTTGAGATCCACTGCTATAGAAAGCAGGATAGGCTTCAGGGAATTTCATGATGCATCTGAAACCATATGACAGGAGGATGTGGAAGTGCATTCTACCAGGTGGATCGAGAAGTGTCAGAAAAGGCCGAGCAAAGCGCTCTGTACTCAAATGAAAGGAGACCCACAGGTGTAAGGGAAGCAGCTTAGTAAAGGGACAAGAACCTGGATTTGGGGATAATGAGACCCAGCTCTGTATTACAGTGCAAACAATTTCTCTGAGACTCGGCGTCCTCATCTATGAAATAGAGGTGGCCCCTGTCTCAGAGAGGCTATCGGGAGAAAAACAAACAACACTGACAAAGTAAAAAGAGCAGTATGTTGTTTTGGAGTTTCAGGGGGGAAAAATCCATCAGCAATTTCTTTACTAATAAAGAGACAGCATTATAATCAAAGTATTTTTAGCTTTAAATACAATTAAGAAAAGTTTGGTAAACTTATGGAGCTATTTTTATACTACGGTTATATAAATGATATAACTATCAAATCACCATTTCTTTCTACATTAATCACTGTTAACATCCCTTAGGTAATTCACCTAAATAATGTTTACCAATCTTTGAAGCATCTAAATGATGTGGTGGTTTTTAGTGGCCTCTGTTCACTCTCATAGCATCGTGAAAGAGGGAGCGGTGGACATCACAGGGGCAGATCGCCAGCACTTTGTCCCCTGGAGCTGCTAGGAGCTGTGAAAGTCAACTGCTGCTTAGCGGCTGAGTGCTGCGCTGCTGTGCCACCAGGGCTCCTTAACTAAACCAGGACCACCCATCTGTATAAGTAGGAGCATAACTCAAATATAGTTGAACTAGGAGAATCATCATTCATCCAAGAATATATTAAAGAACCAGAAATGTATGTGCTCTGAAAATCTGAACATTTTAAGTACTTTTACACCTACCTTGTAATCAATTTGCAGCTAAGATGTAAACTTCTACTCTTGAAGTGAGACACACTAGCACTAGCCACTGTAAGGCCATCTTGTTGACTGCTGAGTGACCTGCCTCCTTCCCCCTCCCATCTCAGAAAATCCCACTAGTGATTGATTTTAGAATGTACTCTTATGTTCTAAAGATCAGAACATTTTAGGCCTGTCTAGATAAGATAGGCTGGATAAACAATCTGGAGGAGAAAACAATGGGACTGACTATTCTGGGGAGACATGTGAGAGGGGGAGGTGGGGGAAAGGAAGTGGTGTTATCAAACCCAGGGACAAGGGAACAAAAGGTGATCCAAAATCAGTGGTGAGGAGGGTATAAGAAGCCCTGTAGAGATTGATCAAGGGCAATGTAACCAAGAGGAATTGAAGAAACTATACTGGGGACTGAACATGATAGTGGGACAAGAGGAAAGTAAAAGGAAATAGAGGAAAGAACTAGGAGGCAAAGGGCATTTATATAGACCTAAATACAGGCATGTACATATGTAAATATATTTATATATGATGATAGGGAAATAGATTTATGTGCATTTATTTATAGGTTTAGTAATAAGGTAGCAGATGGACATTGGGCCTCCACTCAAGTACTCTCTCAATGCAAGAACACTTTGTTCTATTAAACTGGCATTCCATGATGCTCACATTCCTGACACAGTTGCTGAAGACAAAGCAGGTGCATAAGCAAATGTGGTGAAGAAAGCTGATAGTGCCCAGCTATCAAAAGATATAGCATCTGGGGTCTTAAAGGCTTGAAGGTAAACAAGCGGCCATCTAGCTCAGAAGCAACAAAGCCCCCATGGAAGAAGCACACCAGCCTGTGTGATCACAAGGTGCCGAAGAGATCAGGTATCAGGCATCAAAGAACAAAAAAGCATACAATTGTGAATGAGGGGGAGTGTGGAGTGGGGACCCAGAGCCCATCTGTAGACAACTGGACATCCCCTTTCAGAAGGGTTGTGGGAAGATTAGCCAGGCAGGGTGCAGTATAGCAATTATGAAACATACAACTATCCTCTAGTTCTTAAATGCTTCCCCCCACCCACTATCATGATCCCAATTCTACCTTACAAATCCGGCCAGACCGGAGGATGTACACTGGTACAGATAGGAACTGGCAACACAGGGAATCCAGGACAGATGAACCCTCAGGACCAGTGGTGAGAGTGGTGATATAGGGAAGGTGGGATCGAAAGGGGAACCGATTACAAGGATCTACATATAAGCCCCTCCCTGGAGGATGGACAACAGAAAAGTGGGTGAAGGTGTCAGATCTCTCAGGGGAGAGACATACCTCGGTCCTTGGCTCCTTGTGAGAAAGAATTCACACCGAAGCCTGGTTTGTGATCCAAGTGAGTTTACAGAGAATAGAAGCAGTTTCAGGTTCTTCAGTAAATGGAACACAAGCCAGACAGAGTCCGGCACAGTTTTGGGACTGCAGCCCGGCTGGGCTACATCGTGTAGCAGCCGGTGGGAAAGAGAGAGAGTCAGAGCAAACCCTCTGGCCTTTTCAGGGGCCCAGTTGGGAGGCGTGGTCGACAATACTAGTCAACCCCATTGGTAGAATCAAATTCACCTGGCTTAGATCGGCCAATCCAGGTGTAACGCCCACCTAGGTGTACCATCCCTTCCTGGCCGGAAGCTCGATTCTCTGAGCATGTGTAATAGATGCCCAAGTCCCTGTGCTAGCTACCTAACAAAGGGAGACGTCAGACAGTGTAAGACATGAAAAAATAATGATTTATAAATTATCAAGAGTTCATGGCGGGGACGGGGAGGGAGGAGAAAAAATGAGGAGCTGATACCAAGGGCTCAAGTAGAAAGCAAATGTTTTGAGAATGATGAGGGCAATAAATGTACAAATGTGCATGACACAATGGATGGATGGATTGTGATAAGAGTTGTACGAACCCCCAATAAAATACTTTTTAAAAAATCAGAACATTGTAATTAATAATATTGTTCCCTTGGATGTGGTAACCAGGATATTACTATTTCTATTTTATTAACCAGGGTGTTATATTATCATTAATGCTGTACCTATAACACTAACTCTAAAGAATAGTAACGTTAATTTTGTTTTCTGCTTCTGTCCACGCTTGCTTAAGTCCTAGACAAATGATTGGTGAGTTTTTGCCTTTAAAGATGGACTGAAATATCCTCTCAGGACTACAGTCAAGGATTGCTTTTAGATCCTCGCAGTCTGGTTATAACTGAATAAAAGACTCTTTTAAATTTTAAGACATTATAGTGGCTGTCATTTATTTGAACCCACAACAAAAGGAGAAGGTAAAATCTGATATATAAATATATATATAATATATATATATATTTTTTAATATAATATGCTTTCCTTTCACGGTACGCAATTAGTTGCATTATGAGCGTGCATGTGAGGAGTAGTTAGTAAACATATACATGCTGATTGTGACAGTTGCTCTCAGGATATATTAGCAGAAATGCCACATCATCAAATAAAGATCATAGTTTTGCTGGGCTCGTCCCCTCTTCACCACCTATGTGCCTGTGGAAGGAAGTCTGGAGTTGCTTCTGTGTCACCTGGGCCATGGCATGAGCCCTGGACTCCCCTCCCCAGGTGACAGGACTGCCCACCGAGGCTGGGCAAAAGGGGAAGTAAGGAGGCTCAATATGGTGCCCAGTCCCTGGGTAACAGATGATCTGGGGTTTTTCCACACCATGGGTCTGTAACGAGATGCCTCGTTAGCGTAGAACTCACTCTTCCAGTTGTGGTCATCCAGACCAACAAGGAACAGGAAGGTACACTCAGCCCTTTCCACGGGAATGACGCTCTTCTGGTCAGGTCCTTCAGTTGGGCTGTTGAGGGCATCTATGATGTCTACAAGGCCATCTTTGACCACCTTGATCCCATGATAGTTGATATCCACAGGGGGCAAGATCTCATCTTTGTAGTGTAACTCCCCCCCCTACATTGACCACGGAGCCGTTGATTATGGTGGCAGCTGTGATGCCCTTCAAGAATGAAGCCATGGAGATGCAGAGTTCGCCCCCTTTTGAATGTCCGAGCAGCCCAATTCCTGGACCTTTCACCTGAGAAAGGGACAGAAGCAAGAGAAGGAGAGTGAGTCCATGAACAGTGTCATGTGGTGGGGAGTAGTCAGCATTAGAAGTCAGAGATCACTGATTTTGATGTGGTGAAAAGCAGGAAACTGGTAGCTACAAATGGTGTCAAATCAATGTTCACTATAAATTAGCACACACTCAACTTGCTTATTGGGTCAATCTTCCCCTAGATTAATGTATTCTGACATAATTGTCACACAATGGAAAATTTACTTCAAGTTACTGATAAAATGGTATATACCCCAAACCCCTGCCGTGGAGTGGATTCTGACTCATAGCAACCCTCTAAAGGGGTTTTGAGGCTGTACATTGTTATGAAAGCAGACAGCCTCGACTCCTTTCTCAGAGCAGCTTGTGGGTTTGAACCATTGACCTGTGGTTAGTGCTAACAGGGCCCCTTTATTTGGAACACTGAGTCAACAATGCTGACATGTGCCAAATTAAAAATGCTCTATTAAGCCCACATAGTAGTTTGTGGGCGGTGGGCTGCATTGTTAATTTTTTACATCATTTAACTTCCACAGCAAGCCTAGAGGCTAGGAGGCAAGCTGAGCCCCTTTGTGGAATATGAGAGTAAGTCAAAAAGTATTTTTCTTAGGGTTACTGTTCAAACATGCACAGGTTCACACAGAACACCTTTAAACACGTCTCCGCCACCAGTAGATGGCTATAGACGAATCCTTTCAACAGTACTCTTGTCTTAGTCCTGTTATGGTGCCTTCAAAAAAAATAAATACAAGATCCAATCATAGCAATGCCTTCTGAAGGTAATCTTGATAGATTTGTCTCCGAGGACACAAGACAATCGTGGATGGCATATTAGCTGTCAACCACAAGATCAGCTGTTTAAAACCACCGGCTTCACCTCCAGAGGACAATGAGGCTCACAGCTCTCATAGAGATTTAACTTCAGGAAACCACAGGGACAGTTCGCCTCTAGGGCCACCATGGGTTAGAATGAACTTGATGGCAGTGAATTTGGTTTTTTTGTTTTTGTTTGCGTTTTTGGTTACTATAAAGAAGTTTTAAGAAAATTGTAAACTGCATTGGTGAGAAAAGGAAATTGTAATGAAGAATTTTTTCCCCATCACAATAATGAACTTGCTCATTCGTTAAGGGTAGCAAAAGCTGACACAGGAGAATTTCGTTGGGAAACCTTACCCTACCCACCTTGTCTGCCCCTTCAGACTACTTTTTGTTCCCCAAACTCAGAGAACATTTCAATAGAGCATCCCTCCAGGGTGCCCAAACTGCCATTTTGATGTTAGGTTACATCAAAGAGTGCAGAACTCTGTGAGGCAGGGTGAGAGAGATGGGAACTGCCTTCCTCAGTGTTAAGGCCTACTTGGGAGGAGATGTTGACAAATAATAACTGCACATTTTGTTTGGTAATGAGGCCTATGATTTTGTAGCAATGCTTCCTGACTTGTCCTCATAGCCCCAAGTTCATATAACCACAAAGCAATAACGCTACAAGGGTGACTAATCACCTTGGTTTTCCTAGAACCAAAGGTCAGCAAGTCGAATCTGCACAGAGCTACCTTGAAGGAAAGCCTGGGGATCTCACAATGGTAAACCTGCCAGCGTGGCTCCCAATGGTCGACCGCAGTTTTGGTTTCAGCCCTGAAAACTCTGTACCCCGGGAAACCTCTGCCTGGGGTAAACCAGGATGGTGGTCATCCTACTGGGGACCCCTGTGCCTTATAAGACACCTCCCAGCTCTGAAGTCCATGTTTTTCTTTGAACTTGAAAGGACAAAAGATTTCAATTTATCACAGACTGTATCGCCGCTCCCCTTCCCTGACCTCCAGTGGGAGGAATCTGCTGTCTAAACCAAAACACGAAGACAAGAGCCAACCTCAGGGTGACTGAGCAGGTAGTTCCCAGCCTCTTTAAAGTACTCCAGGTGCAGGGTCTTCATGTTCTTGGGAAGGTCTTCGTACTTACAGTAAACCAGAGCCATCGCTGCAAAACCGGCCCAGCCAGCTGTCTAGCTCAGGCCACCTCCAGCTCCAGAAACGTCCACGACCCCAGGAAAGGGCCAGGTCCCTGGGAAGAAACAAAATAGAGATCTAGTCTTCAAATGGCTTTGGAATCGGATCCTTTGATTTACTGGGGCGATGGGTAGGGATGGTTTAGCCTCCTTCCCTATCTTGAGATAAGGACTCATTTTCATGTTGAGTTTATGGAATCCCTTAACAGCCAAATCATTTGCTTTGTCTCCTCATTCCTGAAATATAATCCCTTTAAAAAACAAAAACAAATAAACCATGGAATTTCTTTAAGGGTTTAAATGTCCTTGATAAGGTCTATAGACCTGACAGGCTATTATTCTGGAGAGGCAATTCTGGCTGAAGGTTGGCCAGGCCAAGTGGGCGTTGTCGCAAGATGATTATCTCTTGGTGGCTGGGCCAGAGAACCCCCACCTCCTGACATGAACCGCCTCAAGGGACAGAGGATGGAGTTTGCATTACATGTGGGGACTGAGACCCTCCAGCCACAGCTTGGCCGGCTGGTGTTATAGAACTAATAGACGTGGGAGTGAGGATGTGTTATATTCTTGTCTTCATCGTGTTGTGTTAGTGGAACCCAGAGTGGAGGCCCACTTCTCATGAAAAAAGTCCAAGTGGGGAGATCTTACCCCTCCTCCTGACCCAGACTCCACCATTGTGCCATGTCACCTGGTCCTCGAATACTGCCGGAGTGAGACAACGGAGAGTTTAGAATTGACTCAGGGCAGTAACCGTGAGTAGCCAGCATCAATGTCAATGGTGGCATAGGTGCTGTGTCCATGGCCGGGCTTCCTGCTTCTCAACTTCCCTTGGAGCCTCTCACTTTTCCAAGGAAACTGGGTTTCTGGTCGATTGTGTTCTGCAACCAAAAAAATCAAGCCAGTTGCCACTGAATCCATTCCGACTCATGGGGAATGTTGTGAGGTCAGCTAAATGACAGCCACTATAATGTCTTGAAATTTAAAAGAGTCTTTTATTGGGTGATAACCAGACTGCAAGACTCTAAAAGCAACTAGACTCCTTGATTGCAGTCCCAAGTGGACATTTCAGTCCATCTTTAAAGGCAAAAACTCATTTATCATTTGCCTAGGACTTAACCAAGCATGGACAGAAGCAGAAAGCAAAATTAATGTTATTTTTCTTCAGAGTTCGTGAACATTACAGGGTACAGCATTGATGATAACATCCTGGTGAATAAAATTAAAATAGTAATGCCCTGGTTACCACATCGAAGGGAACAATATTATTAATTATAATGTCTGATCTTGAGAACATAAGAGTACATTCTAAAATCAATCACTAGTGGGATTTTCTCAGATGGGAGGGGGAAGGAGGCAGGTCGTTCAGCAGTCAACAAGATGGCCTTACAGTGGCTAGTGCTAGTCTGGCTCACAACTCCGTGAGTTGGAATAGAATGTGCTCCACCTCATTGTCAGTGATCGACTTTTTGGGGAAGTCGACTTCCAGATCTATCTTCCAAGGTGTCTCTGCGTGGACCCCAACTCCAACCTTTCCGTTAGCAGCTGAGTGCGTATGTTAATGGTTAGCAATACAGTCCTTTCCTATTTAAGTCACCCAACATCTGCAACTCAGAACTCTAATTTAGCTTCCAAGTACTGTGATGTCATCTCTGCTGTCTTTCTGAAAACACCTCCAAATTCTTAGATGACATGTTGACATGCTATAAGGCCTATGATTTTCCAGATTGCATTCAAATTGAATCCATGTTTCATCTATGCCCACTGTCTCAAAGCCCTAAGTCTCTAAAATTCAATTAAAATCTTAATTAGCAAGAAATAGACTACCTGGAATGCTTCCCATGATTTTAAAAATTCCAAGAACATAAGATAACAACATTCATACCACTTGCAACCCATTAGCCGCCCTCCCTCCCTCCTTGTCTTTCCACCTGCTGTTCTGACTGCCTGGAAAGCCTGCTGTCATGCTAGACTTCCAGCAGCCGCCCTCAATCAGCCCTGCGCTCTTTCAGACCTGCCGCAGCTCGTGCGCCTCCACCCCAAAGGGATCTTTCTTAGAGCTGCCCTGTGCAGACGTGTCTAACTGTCTGATTTGGGACATTTTTTCTGAGTTTTCTCTGCCCTTCCTAAACTATGAAGCATGCTCCCTGCCCTGCCTATGTCTGCAGGCTACTGTGAAAAATAACAGGTTTCTTTTAAGTGAAAACAAATAACTGGGGGTGGGAATGGGGGACATTTTTGTTCCTTGTATAAAAAGACTGACTCTCAGAAAATGGGTAGTTTTCTTTGATAGCTTCTATTTTTTGGTGCCCCAAACTCCAAGACTTCTAAGGCCCTTGTAGAACATGCAAACACTTGTAAGCAAATGCAATTAAAAAGCTATTAATTATAATTACTATTCATACAGAATCAATTCAAATCTGAAATTAGCCTTTGAATAGAAATGACTAGTTTATCTCAAAAAAGCTTTTTAAACTCTAAGGAATCTTTTGAAATATTAAACACCAAATTGTCTGACTGAATATTTTTCTTAATTTTAATAAGCCTCATTTATCTTTCATTATTTATAAAATGAAAATATTAGTATCTACCTACTAAGGGTACTTTGTATATTACAGGAGAATTCATGTAAGTGATTTATGTCTCAAAGTCTTCTCAATAAGTATGTAGGACGGGGATCAGAGCGGAGATCCAAAACCCATCTGTAGACAATAGGACATCCCCTCACAGAAGGGTCACAAGGAAGGGATGAGTCAACCAGGGCGCAGCATAGCACTGATAAAACACACAATATCCCTCTGGTTCTTCGAGGCTTCCTCACCCACCACTATCATGACCCCAGTCTTGCCTTTCAATTCTGGCTGGACTGGAGGTTATACAGATAAGAGCTCAGGACACACGAAATCCAGGTCAGACAGACCCCTCAGGAATAGAAATGGGAGTAGCGAAACCAGGAGGGTAGGGGAAAGCTTTGGGAGAAGGGAAGAAGGGGGAACCAATCACAATGATCAGGGCATAACAAACACCACCACCACGCCAACCCAGGGGGGGATGCATAACAGAAACCTGGGTGAAGGGAGACAGCCATTGGTGTGAGACATAAAGATAATAATAATAATTTATTATTTATCAAGGGGGTCACAAGGGTGTGGGGCGGGGAGGGGAAAAAAGGAGCTGATACTGAGACAGACTAGCACTAGCCACTGTAAGGCCATCTTGTTGACTGCTGAACAACCTACCTCCTTTCCCTTCCCATTCAGAAAATCCCACTAGTGATTGATTTTAGAATGTACTCTTATGTTTTCAAGATCAGAACATTGTAATTAATAATAGTGTTCCTTTTGATGCTGTAACCAGGATATTACTATTTTAATTTTATTAACCAGGATGTTATCATCAATGCTGTACCCTGTAACATTCACTAACTCTAAAGAATATTGGCATTAATTTTGCTTTCTGCTTCTGTCCATGCTTGCTTAAATCCTAGACAAATGGTAAATGAGTTTTTGCCTTTAAAGATGCACTGAAATGTCCACTTGGGACTGCAACCAAGGAGTGGCTTTTAGATTCTTGCAGTCCAGTTATAACCTCTGGTTATAATCAAATAAAAGAATCTTTTAAATTTCAAGACATTATAGTGGCTGTAATTTATTTGAACCTGCAACAGTTCCAAGGGCTCAATAGAAAGTAAGCATTTAGAAAATGATATGGCAACACATGTACAAATATGCCTGGTACAATTGATGAATGGATTGTTATAAGATCCATAAGAGCCCCCAATAAAATGATCTTTAAAAAATCTTTACAGGAGCAGATAGCACCATCTTTCTCGCATAGAATGGCTAGTGGGTTTTAACCACTCCCCTATCAGTTAGCAGTCCAATATTTATTCCACAGTGCCTGGGTAGGTCAGTGCTAATTTAGGTGAAGGGCAAGGCAACATACAAGAAGGGGAAAGGTGGCAAAAGCTGATAAAAGCAGGGCAAGACATTGGGAGGTTTGCAGGAGTTAAAGGCAACACAGGCAAATATGTACTGCAGTGATAGCGCTCTACAAGTAGATGCTAGGATAGACACACAGACTGAACAGGTATGGGAGGGAGAGGAAGCTTATATCCATGAACAGATATAGATATGCATGTGGATATGTGAGGTAGTTATTGTGCCAACTTGGCCGATAAACACATCTGGGATTAACTGAAGGACGGAGAGATAAATGGATTGGCAAGCCTCGCCTTTTTTGTCTCTTGCCTTTGATCATCGGACCAGTGTGTGGCTGCCTTGCTTGTTCTTTGCCTCAATTTGTAAGCTATACTACCTGTGGGACACCTAACCCATAGACTGTGTCGCTGTAATTTGAGGTTCCTTCAAGACTTGCTTTGCCACACCATTGGAATTTACATCTCTTGAGCTGGGGACTGTCAGACCCTGTCATCTGGCTGACTGTTGGTGACCTGCCTTGCTGTTTGCTGCCTGTGCCCGGATAGCCTGAATCTCTACAGAGGACTACCCAGTGGACCTCAAGACTTGAAGGACTGCCAGTGTCTCACAACTGTCTCACGGAAGTGAATTGCACTGAGCCATTTGTACTGCTTTATAATTTAGTTAACTGTTTATTTCTTATGTCCTATATCTATCTATCTGTATAAACATATATAAAATTATTAGCATTCTAGTTTTGTTTCTCTAGAGAACCCTGTCTAACACAATATGGATATGGCTATAGATATTTGACAGAAGTATATGTGTAAATACTGTTGCTGAAAATATATATCCATAACTGTGGTAGAGCATACAGGGGACAAAGTTATGAAAACTTCTTAGCCATAACCAAACATGCTGGGGGGATGAGAATCTGGGGAGCAGAACCATAGCCTCGAGAGTCACCAACATCACTTGGGATAGCGCAGTTCACAAAGACAATGCTCTACATCCTACTTTGGTTAATAGTGACTGGATTCTGGAAAGCTCACGAATATCCATCTAAAGTGCAACTATCGGTGTCTCTTCATCCAGAGGGCAGAATCATGAAAGCCAAAGGATACTGGAAACATTTAGTCCAATGGACTAATGGACCACAGGAACCACAGTCTCCATAATGCAGAGACCAGAAGCACTAGATAGTACCTGGCTATGGTGACCACCTGCCTTGAAAGGGATCACATTAGAAGATTCCGGATGCAAAATCATAAAAGAGACCAGGCAAACTGGTTCGATAGAGGCTCGTGGGACCCCCCAAGACTGTTACCAACCCAGGTTTCTCTTGGCACAACTCAGAAACAAAGACTGAGAAGAGATGAAAGTGAAAGGGGAAAGCTTTACTTTGCTTGATCAAGAAAGGAAAAAACACAGGACTAGGCTCAGCAAAGCAAGCTCCCCCAAATGAGATTTTCAGTTTTATGTGTACCCCAGGAATCAAATCGACGGGATTATGAATATGTAGCAGATTTCCCAGGAATGGCCATGAGCATGCATTAGGGCGGGGTTCTGATGCTTCACAGGTTATGGTTTATCAGATCTTTCACTTGCAAATGTCTGCCTGGTTGGTTTGGTGGTGTCTTTCTGGCGAAGCTTCCTTGGTTCCTTGATCAAAGTACTTTTGTTCTGGGGTGACCAGAAGGTTGTGGCTCTCCTTTTGTTTGTGCACATGGTCCTGGGGCCAGCTCTGTTCTTCACCGATACGCAATTGTTATGATGGGGTACTTTCCAAGAAGAAAAGAGCTCAAAAGAGACAGGTTGTCATGAAGAAAAGTACAGGTTCATGCTGGGAAATAATAGATGAGAAATACATATTCCAACATCCTGTGACAACATCTCATACCTAAAGGGTAGGCTCCTTGAGTAAGCTGTGGAATTGACAACATTACACAGACGGTAAGCAGGTTGGAGAGCGGTCTGGCCCTTACCCTTCTGGTCCAGAGCTGAACTCACCTTTGAGCATGAATCCTCAATCATTGAAGGTGAAAGGAGCAGTATTTACCCAAAGACAAAGGTCTGAGAGTTCGCAGAGAAGGGAGAATGGAAACAGAAAACAAAGGGAGAAAGTGGGGATTATATGACATGAGTTGAAATAAAATGTGAATGAATTGTTGAAGGTAAAAATGGATGATCTACCGTGTAAACCTCCACACAGTGATTGCATTGTTTTATAATCGCATAGGGTTCCAGTCTACCAGCACCCTCTAGCATTTGTTACTATTTGTTTTTTAACTTGGCAGTCACTCTCTGGGTTAGGCAGTACGCACTGTTTTGATTTGTATCTCAAAGCCTCTGGAGCATTTCCTCATATGTGTATTCGCCTCCTGAATTTCCTCTTTGGTGAACTGTTTGTCCATGTCATCTGCCCATTTTTTCCTTTGGGCTATTTGCCTTCTCTTGTTGAGGTGTCGAAATGTTCTATATATGTTAGAGATTAGTACCTTGCTCATTATGCCATTGCCAATTTTTTTTCCCTGTCTGTGGGTTCTCTTTCTATTCTTTCAGCAAAATCCCACCCCCACCCCACCGTCAAGTTTCAGATGTTTGTTATTCATTGTAAACCCTAACATGATACTACAGCATCATTTCATGGATTTAGGGGTAATGATATCCTGGCTAAGTGGGAAATTGTGCAGATGACTTCTGGAACACCTTTATTATGAACAGCTGTGGAAAATATTTCATTTAGAAATAAGGGCCCTCTTTCTTCAGCTTGCTGTAATTCACATTCACTGAGTAGAACTTGTATTGATCTTTGGGACCCACTTTATTCTATAGTTCTGGGTTGTTCTTTTTGTCCCAACTAATATGACTTAAACAATGCCAGGTGCGTGACATACAGTGCTGCTCCTGAGCCTCCAGATCCAATAAGTATGCAGCAAGATACCCAACTCAAGTGCTCACCTTATCATTTGATCTCCCTTGAAATCCATTTTAAATTTGTTCTAATTTTTAATATGTTCCGCTTTCTTTGTGTTTGAGGCTCTACTGTTTTACTCTGCAATTGTTAGGGTTGTCTGTTTTTAATGTTTTTCTGTCTATGGGATCCAGGATAGGTACATCTATAGAGATAGTATCTGAATTAACGATTCCTTGTGGGGGTGACACAGGAGTGGTGGGTATGAAGTGGAAAGCTAATAGTGATGAGTACAAGAACAAAGAAAATGTCCTAAGGTGATTGTGATGATGACTGTACTACTATTCTTGAGGTGAATAAACTATTGATTTGTATGATATGTGAATTAAATGACAATAAAAAGAAACTCGGGTGCTTGTTCTGACCAAGGATCTGGAGGAGCATGTCTGTGGCTGTGGCCTTGGGTCCAGTAGGAGAGAACGTATTCAGCAGGCCCAGGACCTCGGTCTCTCTGCACAGGGATATTGTAGGCATCCAGAGTCACCTGGTGAAATCTTTTGACGCACTGCCAAAATCAACCCATTAGCATCAAGTTCGTTCTGACTCATAGCAACTTTATATGTGGTTTAAAGCCTGTAAATCTTTATGGGAGCAGATAGCTTCATCATTCTTCGCAGGAGTAGCTGATGGGTTTGAACTGCTAACCTTATGGTTAGCAGTCTAATGCTTACCCAACAGTGACACCAGGGCCAGCACATGCTAGCATCTCTTAATGCACATAAGTGTCTAATTTTTCAGGAAGTCTCAATTATTTTATCTTCTGCTGTTGTAGGTTTTTTGTTTTGTTTGCTTGCTTGTTTTTAATTTGATAGTTCTTAATGCCCTGTATTAGGGCACCTACGTTTGTCCCTATTTTTTCATCTATCATCTTTATAGTTCTAGGTTTTACATTTGGGCCTTTAATTCATTTTGAGTTCAGTTTTGCGCATGATGTGATATGGGTCTTGTTTCATTCTTCTGCAAATGAATATCCTATTTTGCCATCACCATTTGTTAAAAACACTATCTCTTCCCCATTTAGTGTTTTATAAGTTGATAGATTGACCTCTTGGGTTCTCAGTTCTGTTCTGTTGGTCTATGTACCTATCATTATACCAGTACCTGACTGTTTTGGCTACCATGGCTGTGTAGAAAGTTTTGAGATTAGAAAACAAGATACCTACTTTATTTTTCTTTAGTAGTACTTTTCTTATCCTGGGTCTATTTTCTTTCCATATAAATTGATTAGTTTTGCTATCTCTTTAAAGAATGATGTAATATGGATCAGATTGCATTATATCCACAACTCGGTTTGGGTAATATTAGTATTTTTATCATGTTAAGTCTTTCTATCCATGAGCATGGTATATTCTTTCATTTATGTAGGTCTCCCTTGTTTTCCTGCAGTAATGTTTTGTAGTTTTCTTTTTAATATGAAAACTATGTAGTTTTTAAAATATGGTTACATTTATTCCTAATTATTTCATCTTTAGGGTGGCAATTGTAAATAGTATTGTTTTCTTGATTTCCTTTCCAAAGCTCTCTTGGCTAGTATAAAGGAATCTGATTGATTTTGTATGTTAAGCTTGTACCCTGCCACTTGGCTGAATCTTTCTACTTGTTCCAACAGATTTTTTTTTTTTTCAGAATCTTTGGAATTTTCTATGTATGGGATCATAGAAAATTTGATAGTTCTTAATGCCCTATCTGCAAATAAAGATATACTTCCTTGCCCATTTGAATGTCTTTAATTTTCCTTTACAATGGACATACTCAATATCAGCAGATAAAACCAGGCCACGGGTTGACTGTGGAACAAACCATCAATTTCTCATAAGTTCAGGTTGAAGTTGAGGAAAATGAAAACAAGTGCACAAGATCCAAAATATGAGTATGAGTATATCCTAGCTGAATTTCAAGAACATCTCAAACAGACTTGATGCACTAAACATCAATGCCAGCAGACCTGATGAGCTGTGGGGTGACATCAAAACCGTCAAACAGTGTCAATGGGAACAGACATCAGATGTTCAAAAATAAACAACCTCATCGAGGTGATGGAGAGGGATCAAGGTGGAGACCCAGAATCTGTGAATAATTGGACATTCCCGTTCAGAGGGACTGCATGGAGGAGAAAATGCATCCAGGGGGCAGTTTAGTGCCGATGAAAAACACAACACTTCTCTGGCTCTTTAATCCTTCCTCCCCACACTATTACGATCTCAGTCCTACCTTGCAAATCCCACTAGACCGATGTACATACAGTGGCACAGACAAAAGCTTTCAATATACAGAACTCAGGAAAGACAAATCCCCTCAGTATCAGTAATGGGAGTAACAATTCCAGGAGGGTAGGGAAGGGAAAGGGGAGGAGGAGAGGGAAGGGAAAACATATAGCAATGATGGAAGAATAACCCACCTCAAGGGGGATGAATACCAGGATAGTAGGTGAAGGGATAGAATGGATGGTATAAGATATGTGTAATAATTGCATAATCTGTTGTCAATTTGAGACTTAAGAGGGAAGGGGTGGCGTTTACTTGTCAATCAATTCAGTTTGATGACCTTATTTGGAGGCACTAAGGAGATAAATAGCTCGCTGGAGGCAGGACACATGCACACGGGAGACATTCCAGCTGATAAGACACAGGGAGCTACACTAGTACCTTGAGCTGGAGGAGCCATGTAGAGACCCCTGTCAGTCCTGAGATGCTTACACTGTCACTGGATCCACAAGACTTTCCACCCACTGGCCTGTGATCTTCCTGCATTCAGCATCATTTCATATGTTTCATGAGTCTGAAGAGGACTTTATAGATATCGAACATATGGGTTAATATCAGACTTATAGACTTGATCTGGACTGGGCTGGGAAGTTTTCTCAATATTCAATTGCTCTAGTATATAAAGCTCTTTCTTATACATACATGAATGTCTCCATGAATTTGTTTCTCTAGTCTACCCAGACTGAGACAATATGTATAAATAATAATAATAATACATAATATATTAAAGATTCGTGAAAGTGGCAGGGTGGGGGAGGCAGGGGGGAGAAGAGGAGCTGATATCAAAGGGTCAAGAAGAAAGATAATGTTTAGAAATTGTAGACTCCAACAATTGTACATCTTGCTTGATATAATGGACGTATGGATTATTATAATATATGTAAGAGCCCCCAATAAAATGATTTATAAAAATAATAACATTCTTTTTATTTTCTATTTTTTTAAATGATTTTATTGGGGGCTTGTACAACTCTTAACACAATCCATGCATACATCCATTGTGTCAAGCACATTTGTAGATTTGTTGCGCTCATCATTCTCAAAACATTTGCTTTCTACTTGAGCCCTTGGTATTAGCTCCTCATTTTCTTCCCTCCCTGCTCGCTCCACCTCCCTCACAAACTCTTGATAATTTGTAACTTATTAATATTTTGTCATGTCTTACACTGTCCAATGTCTCCCTTCACCCACTCTTCTGTTGTTTATCCCCAAGGGAGGGGTTTATATGTAGATCCTTGTTATTGGTTCCCCCTGTTTATCCCACCTTCCCCTTACCCTCCTGGTATAGCTATTCTCATTATTGGTCCTGAGGGGTTTATCTGTCCTGGATTTCCTGTGTCTCCAGTTCTGATCTGTACCAGTGCACATCATCTGGTTTAGCCAGATTTATAAGGTAGAATTGGGATCATGATAGTGGTGGGGAAGGAAGCATCAAAGAACCAAAGGAAAGTTGTATGTCTCATAGCTGCTACACTGCACCCTGACTGGCTTGTCTCCTCCCAGCAACCCTTCTGTAAGAGGATGTCCAGTTGTCTACAGATGTGTTTTGGGGTCCCACTCCGCACTCCCCTTCATTTACAACGATATGATTTTTTGTTCTTTGATTCCTGATACCTGATCCATTCAACACCTCGTAGTCACACAGGCTGGTGTGCTTTTTCCATGTGGGCTTTGTTGCTTCTCAGCTAGATGACCACTTATTTATCTTCAAGTCTTTAAGACCCCAGATGCTATATCTTTTGATAGCTAGGCACCATCAGCTTTCTTCACCACATTTGCTTA
>NW_022103915.1:32010597-32012020 GCF_000313985.2 Echinops telfairi
TTCTTCCTGCAGTCGGCATCATTGCATCTGTTTTGTGAAATGGAGGAGGACTTTGTGGATTGGTGTTGGACATACATATGGGTTAATGGGTTAATGTTGGACTTGTGGGCTTGGGCAGCACTGGGTTGAGATGTTTTCTTGATGTGCACTTACCCTTTATATAAAACTCTCTCTTATGCAGGAGTTTCTGTAGATTTGTTTCTCTAAAGTACCCAGACTAACACAGAGGCCCAAAAAATATAAGGGATAAGGGCCCAAAAAATATCAAGTGGGAAGCAGATGTCCTCTTCAATAAATGGTGCTGGAAAAAATGGATATCTACCTGCAGAAAAATGAAGCAAGACCCTTACCTCACTCCATGCACGAGAATAAACTCCAGGTGAATCACAGACCTTGAGATAAAACCCCAAACAATTAGGGCCATTAATGGGGCATTGGGACAAGCCTGAAAACCTTGGCACAGGGAATACGTAGTCTATGGGAAATAGGGAAGGATACAAATAAAGAGGAGTCGCAAATCAAAAAACTGTGATATACTGAAGATAAGTCACCTGTGTACATCGAAAGAATTCACCAAGAGAGTAATCAGATAGCCCACCGACTGGGAAAACATCTTTAGCAATGACACATCAGACAAAGGCCTTATTACTAAAATCTACAATACTTTGAAAGCTTACAATAAGAAAAATTCACTGCCCCCTGAGGAGGTGGGCAAAGGACCTGAACAGAAGTTTCACAGAGTCTGAAATCTGAATGGCCAATAAATATATGAGAAAATGTTCCCGATCATTAGCCATAAGAGAAACACAAATTAAAACAACTATGAGATACCACCTAACACCCTCAAAGATAGCCCAATTCAAAAAATCAGAAAGCAACAAGTGTTGGAGCAGCTGTGGTGAGATAGGAACTCTCATCCACTGCTGGTGGACCTGTATGCATGTACAGTGACTATAGAAATCGATTTGGCAATTTCTAAAACAGATGGAAATTGAGCTATCATATGACCCAGCAATCCCCCTACTGGGCATAAACCCAGAAGAGGCAATAAACAAACCACAGTCAGTCAGACATCTGTGCTCCAATGTTCATTGCGGCACAGTTCACAATTGCAAGGAGATGGAAACAACCCAAATTTCCAGCAACAGACGAATGGATTAAAAAACTGTAGTACATACATACAATGGAGTACTATGCATCCCTAAAAAGCATTGATGAACGCATGAAGCATATCACCGCATGGGAAGAACTGGAGGAAATTATGCTAAGTGAAGTAAGCCAAGCACAAAAGGACAGTCCGCTGAGGTAAGTTTATAAAAAAATTAAAGAAAGAAAGAAAGAAAAGAAAAATGCAAAAGGGGTACCGGGGAAAAAGCTACTGTATACAAACACTCCAGGGGTGAGGTCCAGGTAGTATGGCAGG
>NW_022103915.1:32012388-32032480 GCF_000313985.2 Echinops telfairi
CTAGGGGAGAGGGACCTGTCTGATCAGAGCACACGGGAGCAAATGAAGGGGGAGGAAGAGAGAGTGGAGCACATCCTGGCCCACCAGGCCTGGAGGACGATATCCCCGCTCCGAACAGCCAATGCACAGCAGACCAAATGGCTGATCCCACTATAAGACATGATGTCCCTCGCTGACCTATGGCCCTATGGGGGACAACACTGGAGACTCAGTGTCAGGATTGGCCTGGTCTGACCCCACCACACCGAGGCAAAAACGCTAAGGGCATGAGGCAGAGCAATGTGGGGGCTGGGGGGGAGGAGCAGAGTAGGGAGTTCCCCAGGGAGTGCAAAGGGTAGACTTTGGGGCCAGAGCATGGCACCCCATCGGACTCAACTGGAGGACAAGCCTAGAAGTCAAAAATCAGACCTTGATCTATTTACAGGCTTTTCTTCTTCTTCTTTAATTTTAAAAATTAATTTATCCTTTTCCGGGTCATTGGTTTTCTTTGTTGTTGTCATTGTTGTGTTCTCCTTTGTCACTTTGTCTTGCTATGCTTTGTTTTTGGTGCATATTATTTTCTCTGAAGATCTATCTAGATAAGATAGGCTGGATGAACTTTGGAGGAGAAAACAATGGGACCCATGGTTCCGGGGGGGACATGGGAGAGGGGGAGGCGAGGGAAAGGAGGTGGTGTTGATCAACCCAGGGACGAGCGAGCAACAAGTGATCGAAAATTAGTGGCAAGGAGTGGCAAATTAGTAGAATAAGTAACATCATGATAAATGGACAAAAGATTGAAGCTGTCAAGGATTTGGGTATGTTTGTAATGTTGATGGAAGCAACAGTTAAGACATCAAATGATGCATCGCATTGGGTAACTCTGCTATGCAAGATCTCTCTAGAGTGTTGAAAAGCAGGGACGTTACTTTGAGGACTAAGGTGTGCCTGACTCAAGTCATGGTGTTTTCAATGGCCTCATAGATATATGAAAGTTGGACCTGGAATAAGGAAGACCAAAGAAAAA
Organism: Echinops telfairi; assembly: GCF_000313985.2. Lineage (NCBI taxonomy): Eukaryota > Metazoa > Chordata > Mammalia > Afrosoricida > Tenrecidae > Echinops > Echinops telfairi. The sequence goes on from NW_022103915.1 coordinate 32,013,395, forward strand.
TTGCTCCATTTGAATTATGGTGTTGGCAAAAACATATTGAACATATCACGATGGCCAAAACAACAAACAGATCTTTCTTGGAAGAAATAGTCATCATGCCCCTTAGAAGCAAGGATCGCGAGACGTTTTCTCATGTATTTTGGACATGTTGTCCCTGGAGACCAGTCCCTGGAGAAGATACTTGGTAAAGTGGAGGGGCAGCAAAAAAAAGAGGAGGACCCTGAACAGGATGGATCGACGCAGTGGCTGCACCAATGAGCTCAAACGTAAGAACAACGGCGAAGCTGGCGCAGGACGGGGTGGTGTTTCCTTATTGTCCACAGGGTCCTTCTGAATTGGAGCCAATCCAATGGGACCTAACAACAACCATTTACCTTTCTTGCCTTATAGCTCTGGCTCCGATTTCCAGCACAATACTGAATAGCAATGGTAACAAACTGCTTCTTGCCCTCTTTTGTTCAAAAGGAGAATGTTTTCAGTTTTTCTGCACTGACAGCAGTGTTGGCTGTTGGTTTTGTACGTATGCTTTCGATCGTGGTGAGGAATTTCCCTTTTATTATTTCGTTGTTTTTATCAGGTTTGTATGTTGGGTTTTGTCAAATGCCTTAACAAAAGGCTTTTATTAAACAAAATATCGATCTGTGAAGCTATTGTTTTTGACATAGTCTCCATCTAGGTCTGTACTCTTCTGAAGGTAGTTTTTCCATCCCTTTAATGCCTCTCTGCTGAATTTCAAGCTTTCTGATTTATATCGCAGAACATGGCAGTTTTGGCACCCTTGCTGAATATTTAAGAATGAAAAGCAGTCTGAAAGGACATGAGCAGGCTGTAGAGTGCATGGGCTACCGTTTTCTTTTTCTTTTTTTACTAAATAATCATTTTATTAGGGGCTCATACAACCCATCACAATCCGTACATACATCATTTGTGTCCAGCACAAGGCTACAGTTTTCTAATGACATTCTTGCAGGACAACCTTTGCCGCCCTTGAAGAAGGAATAGATGTATTGCTACAATCAGAAAAAACAATCCTCAGCACAATTTCCTGGCCTTTTACTCACTACTGTAGTTTTCACTTTTCATAAAACTTCATAGTGATCCCCCATGTTCAGATTACCCCCCTTGGAAGACACACAGAGTGTGTATGGCATCTGTGTTTTGCATAATTAATCAGACAGCCCATTTGAATAATCATATAACATATGAAAATTGAGAAGCAGGATGATTTTGTATAGACACCACTGTGAGGTATGATACCTGCTTCATATCATTGATTTTATTTTTGTGAAAAAACATTTGAATACCGCACCTGAAGAGCCTAATTTTTATTTTTTAGAAACTAACTTTTAAGGCAGTCAACTTCATGCCATTTTGGAAGATGACAGCAGGAATTGAATTACTCTTATTTTCCACGTGGACATTGTGGGTTCACTCCTTCAGTTCTAAAAAGGAAAACTACATTGTGTTTTATCCATTGTGACTTTTGTCCTCAGGAGGGCAGGGCAAACACTCTGAGAAGTCCTGCCCTCAGGTTGAGTGGCTCTATCCCTAATTCCTAGATCACGATGTATTATGTTGTGGCACTGAAAACTGTTATTTGCAAATATTACTGTTACCATTTATAAATACGGGCACACAGTTCTGTCTTTTGAAAACAACTATCCACCTACAAAAGATGCCTTGATAAAAACAGCTCTGGCTTGACTCTTCATTTTAAGTGATGAGTGTGTGCAAGATGACAAGATGATAAGTCCACAATGCACTGTGGATACAGACCTGTTTTTACACGCTGTTAAAACACAGGGTACTATGAAGCAATGTTTGCAAAACATGCAAACATCTGTATTTGGAAAAAATAAAATAGCCCTTTTTAAAAAAAGATACTTTTATTGGGGGCTCTTAGATCTCTTATCATAATCCATACATTCCTCCAGTGTGTCAAACACATTTGCTGCCATCATCATTTTCAAAGCATTCTCTTCCCACTTGAGCCCCTGATATCCGCTCTCCTAAAATAGCCTTTTGTTGCTTAAAAAAAAGATTAGCCCTTTGGCATCCCTAAAAAGTTAACATAACCTTTTTTTTTTTGCTTTTTTTGTGTGAATTAGATGTAAATTTACAGAGCAGATCACAGTTGTATACACTCAGCAATTCCTTCACAATCTAATTCAACTCATTCAATGCGATCCCCTTATTCTACTATCTCCTTGTTTTCTTTTTCCATTCTTCCTCCTTTCCTTGCCCTCTAAACTTTGTCCTGGGGTAAATGCTGCTTTTCCTACCTTAGATATTGATTGTTCTAACATGGATGTGAGTTCGGTTCCAGATCTGAAGGAGGAGGGCCATAATCTTAGGGTCCCACCAATCTCTCTCTGTCATGGTCTCTTTTATGATTTTAAGTTCTGTTCCACAGTTTTCTCCCAGGACTTTCAAATGTGACTGAAAGCAGTTCGTAGTGGTGGCAGGCACCACCGATTTCTTCTGCTTTCAAGGTAAGTCCTACTACATATTTGTTTTATAAAATCAGCACTTTTTCTGTGATATTTAGTGAACAAAATGTTTTTATTAGTTCGCATATGCATGTGCAAATATAACATCTGAAAGAATATACATCACAATTATCACAAAGGTTAGTTTGGGGAAGGAAGATGTTGATAGTAACAATAGTCAAAACAATGAAGCAGATGTCAGCTTTATCTGTAATGCTCAAATGTTTGAGCTCTGTATTGTTTATAATTATGGCTCCCCTTTAATTCTTGAAATTTTTATTGGATGAAAACTCTTTATAATTATAATAACAATGAAAAAGCAATAAAAGCCCAGAAGTTTTATAATATTCATTCATTCAAGTGAATTAATATTAATGGTGGTCCTAGTATATACTAAAACCGAACCAACCCAACGTTCAATAATGAATTACTTCTCACCACCTAAGTGCCTGTGGAAGAAAGTCTGCAGTTGCTTCCATGCATCCACCTGGGCCATGGCATGAGCCCTGGTCTCCCCTCCCCAGATGACCGGCCTGCCCACCAAGCTGTGCAGGGAAGCTGGGCACAAGGGGATGTAAGGAGGCTCAATATAATGCCCAGTCCTTGGGTAACAGATGATCTGGGGCTTTTCCTTACCATGGGCCTGTAAGCGTTTAGACGCCTCATTAGCGTAGAACTCACTCTTCCAGTTGTGGTCATCCAGACCAACAAGGAACAGGAAGCTACACTCAGCCCTTTCCACGGGAATGACGCTCTTCTGGTCAGGTCCTTCAGTTGGGTTGTTGAGGGCATCTATGATGTCTACAAGGCCATCTTTGACCACCTTGATCCCATGATAGTTGATACCCACAGGGGGCAAGATCTCATCTTTGTAGTATAACTCCCCCCCTACATTGACCACGGAGCCGTTGATTATGGTGGCAGCTGTGATGCCCTTCAAGAATGAAGCCATGGAGATGCAGAGTTCGCCCCCTTTTGAATGTCCGAGCAGCCCAATTCCTGGACCTTTCACCTGAGAAAGGGACAGAAGCAAGAGAAGGAGAGTGAGTCCATGAACAGTGTCATGTGGTGGGGATTTGCTAGTCTTGGAAATCAGGTGGTCTAAAGTCTGAATTTGGATTCTATCACTTACCAAGGTTTGCAACTATGGGAAATCTACTTCTTTTTCTTCCCTATCTTCCTCTCTACAATTTCTCCTTCATTGTTCTTGGTGACTTCAGCATGGATGATATGCCAAACACCTTGATTGTCAGTGTCTTGATCTCTACTCCACCTCAGCCACTCATTGTCACTGTCCTATCCTAAACTTAGTCATCGGCAATAACTACATCATCTCCAGAATCTCACCTTCAAGCATTCCAGCCTCTGACCCCTATCTTCAATACTTCCAGCATAGTCATTGTGATACCATCCATTCCAGCAATGTTTCTATCTTTGAGACCTTAATTAACATTTTCCCACTTTTGATACCTCCCTCTTATTTTTAACTTCCCTCCTCATCTAGCTTAGATTTCATAATTTATCATTCTAGTCACTCCCTTGAAAACACTTTACGTTATTTAATATATCTCTTCCTTTGGCCGTCTTTGCCTGGAAAAGTGCTGACCAACTGGAGTTCACTCCACTACTTCCTCCATGGCTGGGATGGACAAATATACATTTGTGCTGATACATCTTATTTTCTTTCTGTGATGACAAATTTCAAATGTGCACCCTCGCTGTCCATCAATCCTATCACTCCACTGTTAACGTTTGCTTTCCACTTCTCAAAAAAAAAATTTTTTTACACTTTCTCAAATTCCTTTAACCTGAATCCCTCCACCTTTCAGCTCCTCATGCTTCATTAAGAAAATATAAGCTAAGAAGTAGAAACGTTTCCTCATTTTCCACTGCCAAACCTACCCACGTTCACATGAACTCAAGCACTCTGTCTTCCTTCGTGTATCTAAGAAGTAGCGCTGTTCATATCACAGGTCATTATCACTTGTGGCCTGGATCGCATGCCTCCTGACTTTCTCATGGACATTATTATAGCAGTTACTTTCTCTCTCTCCCGTTCCTAGCTTTTTTCCTATTGGCTCATTCCCCAAAACATATTTATATGCTCTAATACTATTTATATTAATACTCAGAGGCTTCAAAAACTTCAAGGAAATTTTCCATTATCTTTTCATTCCATTTTTCCACAAACTTTTTTAAAGCCTGTCAAGAATAATCCCTTGACCTCCTATCCACTCTACCTACTTCCCTAATTCTCAACCCCATTCCCATTTTTTTTAAGTGTATGGGGTGGGAGTGGGGTTTGTCTGTTACTGCTCTCTTCCTGGTCTTCATCGTCTCTGCAGTACTCTTCAAGGTAGTTCCACCAGCACTACTCTGATCCATTGTGGTGACCTCTGTGTTATAAACAAATGGCCTTTTATAGATTGACATCTCAGGAGTAATCTTTTTTCATCATGGCTTCTCACCCAAAGTACTAGGAATTAGATGATATTATCATCTCAATTTTTTCAAACGAGGAAACCAAGGTCCCAAGGTTACGGAGCTGTGGTTGGGTGCCACGGAGTTAGAGCTGAGGCGCAGGGAGCTCGTGTGCAGCAGAAGGAAACACCGCCTGGGTCCCATGCCAGGCGCACAATGGTGAAGTGTGTGTCCACTGTGGCAGCCAGGCCGACAGTCTCTCTCAGTCAGCATCCTCCTCTTTTGCTGAATCGACTTAACCAACCATCATGTCCTTTACCAGGGAAGGCTTTCTCCTGATTGCATGTCCAAAGCACATGAACCAGTATTACTGTGCATGTCTCTAAGGAGCACACTGCCTGCACTTCTTCCAAGGCAAATAGGTTTGTTCTTCCGGCAGGCAGTCCAGGGCATTTCTAATATTCTTCTTCAACATCATAATTCAAATGTATTGATTCTTCTCCAGTCTTTCACAGTTATTGTCCAGCTTTCACATGCAGATGAAGTGATTATAACTCAATATAAAAAGAATAAGTGATTTATTTTAAAAAATTATTTATTAAAAAAAAAAAAGAACAGCAACAACAAATCCTCCCAACTGGACCAATAGACAACACGGTGATAAATGGAGGAAAAACAGAAGTTGTCACAGGTTTCATTTCACTTGGATCCACAGTCAATACTCATAAAGCAGTCGGCAAGAAGTCAAATGACGTGCTACACTGGGCCAATGTGCAGCACAAGATCTCGTTAAAGTGTTGAAGAGCAAACCTATCACTTTGATGATTAACGTGTGCCTGGGATGTTTTAAATCACCTTATACGCATGTGAAAGTTGGACACTCAATAAGGACCGAAGGCAATTGATGCACTTGGATGATGGTGTTCGTGATGACTCCTGAAAGTAACGGGGAATGTCAGAACAAATCTGTCTTAGAAGTACAGCCAGAATGCTCCTTAGAAGCGAGGATGGCAAGACTGCATCTCATTTATTTTTAATAGGCTATCAAGAAGGGCCAGTCCCTGGAAACGGACAGCATGCTTAGTAAAGTAGGAGCGTCAGTGAAAAAGAGGACCCTCAATGAGATGGACTATAACAATGGGCTAAAAATAACAACATTTGAGCGGATGGTGCAGAACTGAGCAGTGTTTTCTTCTGTTGGATACAGGGTCGCTATGAGTCACAACAGCCTTGCCAGTACCTAAAAAGGTCAACAACAGACCCACTGAATAAGTCTGGTCAAAGGATACAGCTCCGATGTACATCTTTCCAGATTTTAAACCATGCACTATACCCTTGTTCTATTCAAACAACACCCTCTTGGTCTATGTACAGGTTCCACACGAACACAATGAAGTGTTCTGGTATTCTTATTTTTTACAATATTATACATCGTAATTGGTAAAATCAAAACTTAAGTTTACTTTGAGCCTATCTATGCCTTGGCTCCACTGCTGTTGTTAGGTGCCATCAAGTCAACTCCATTCCATCACGCCCCCATGCACCACAGAACTGGAACACTGCAGAGTCTTGTACCATGCTTACAACTGTTCCTCAGCCTGAGCTTAGTGATGCAGCCACTGTGTCAATCCATCTCCCTGAGGGCCTTTCTCTGTTTCACCGTCCTTCCACTTGACCAAACATGATGTCCTTCTCCAGGGACTGGTCTCTCCTGACAATAGTTTCAAAATATGTAAGACAAAGTCTTACCATCCTTGCCTCTAAGGAACAATCTGGTTTTACTTCTTCCAATACAGATCTAGTTGTCCTTTTAGCAGTCTACAGTACTTTCAATATTCCTTTCCAGCACCACCATTCAAAAACGTCCTTATTCAATGTCCAGCTTTTACATGCATTTGATACAGTGGCGAATACGATGGATGGCTGGGGTCAGGCACATCTGAGTCCTCAAAGTAACATCCTTGCTTTCCAATACTCTAAAGAGGTCTTCGGCATCAGATTTACCCAATGCAATCTGTCTTTTGATCCTTTGCTGGTTGTGTCTGTGAGCATTGATTGTGGACCCAAGTAAGACAAAACCCTTGACAGCATCAAACTTTTCTCCATTTATTGTGATGTTACCTTTTGGTCCAGGTGTTAGAATGGTTGGTCTTCCTTACATGAGTTGTAATCCATACTGAAGTCTACAGCCTTTGTTGTTCATCAGCACCTCCGCCTCACTTTCAGCATGTCAGGTGTGTCATCTGCATATGTCAAGTTGTTAATAAGCCTTCCTCGCATCCGGATGCCACATTCTTCTTCATATAATCTCGCTTCTCTGATGATTTGCTCAGCATACAGAATGAAAAAGTATGGTGGGGGCTACAACCCTGATGCACACCTTTCCTGATTAGAAGCCATGCACTCTTCCCTTGCTCTGCTCCCACAATTGCCTCCTGGTCTATGGCCCCACTCTACCCTCCCTATTTCCTGTACTAAAAGTCCTCATGCTTCTTTCCACAGTGAGTTCTGATGATTTAAAAATAAGCAAGCATTGATCTTCCAATTCTCTAATTCTTTAAACCGAAGACACTCCAAATATTCCCTAGGCCCTGGAATCGTTGGGTGCAGAGTGCCTCCTTTAAAATGTACTCTCCTCCTGAGCTCCCACATATTCCGGACCAAGCTGGGAGAAGTCTGCTGAACACAAACATTTCAGCAGAGCCACTGAAGACAGTGATTGTCTTCCTGTCCCCTTGTTCCCTGTACCAAACCCAAGGTCGATGTCTAGGTTCACGATAAGACACGGGAATTTTAAATTCCACAATGCCGGCTAAAGGGGCCCTAGTGGCACAAGGGTTAAGTGCTTGCTTGTGAACTGAGAGGTCTGCAGTTTGACTCCACCCATGGTTCCTCGTCACAGAAGACCTGGTGCTCTGTTCGCATAAAGATTACAGCCCAGAAACCCCTAAGGAACAGTTCTCCTCTGTCATATGGGTTACCGGACAGCACCTAACAGTAACAATACCACTAGGAATAGCTTTACCAGCAGGAACTACAATCATAAATGATGTAGAAACTGTCTATGAGAAGTAGCTACAAAAGCTAGTGTGAACTGTGGCAAGAATGAGCCAAGTCTGTGGGAACCAAGAGCATTAATGTGGGTGAGGCTTGTTACGTAGCACATAAAGCTTAGAGAAGAACCAACCTCAGGGCGACTGAGCAGGTAGTTCACGGCCTCTTCAAAGTACTCCAGGTGCAGGCTCTTAATGGTCTTGGGGAGGTCATCGTAGTTAACATAAGCCAGAGCCATCACTGCAAAACCCTTCCCAGCCAGCAGACTAGCTCGGTACTCCTGAAGGCCACCTCCGATTCCATAAATGTCTATGATCCCAGGATAGGGCCCCGGTCCTTGGGAAGAAACAAAACAGAAGGCTCAGCCTGTCCTGACACACTGTGCAGTGTGTCAAAAGCTACTTTGTTGCTTATTTAGGGATGCCCAAGTTTTCTTTTTTAATCATTTTACTGGGGGCTCATACAGCTCTTATCACAATCCATACAGTCATCCATTGTGTCAAGCACATTTGCATATTTGTTGCCATCATCATTTTCAAAACATTTTGTCTCTGAGCCCTTGGTATCAGCTCCTCACTTTTCCTTCCCTCCCCCACCCTCCCTCATGAACCCTCGATAATTTAACTTTTTTTTTCATGTCTTACACTGACCACTGTCTCCCTTCACCCACTTTTCTGTTATCCGTCACCCTGGGAAGGGGTTATAGGTAGATCATTGTGATCGGTTCCCTCTTTCTCTCCCCACCTTCCCCTTACCCTTCTGGTATGGCTACTCTCAATATTGCTTCCGAGGGGTTTATCTGTCCTGGATTCCCTGTGTTTCTAGCTCTTATGTATACCGGTGTACATGCTCTGGTCTAGTGGGATTTGTAAGGTAGAATAGGGATCATGATAGTGGGGAGGAGGAAGCATTTAAGAACTAGAGGAAAGTTGTATGTTTCATCGTTGCTACACTGCACCCTGACTGGCTTGTCTCCTCCCTATGACCCTTCTGTAAGGGTCTACAGATGGGCTTTGGGTCTGCACTCGGCACTCCCCCTCATTCACATTGATATGATTTTTTAGTTCTGGCTTTTTGATGCCTGATACCTGAATCCATGAACACCTCGTGATCACACAAGCTGGTTTGCTTCTTCCATGTGGACTTTGTTGCTTCTCAGTTAGATGGCCACTTGTTTATCTTCAAACCCAAGTTTTCTATTAACAACCAGAAATGCTGAAAGGCCTCTAGTCTTCAAGCATATAAAGACTGATGAAATCTAAATCCACATTCCTTGTTTGCACCCAGAGCATCAAAGTCCCACAGTTTTACAAAAAAAGCATGTAATAGAAAATAATTTATATAAGCAGTAATAAATCATTGCTCCCTCCCTGTAAAAACACACAATTCCACATGTTAATAAACCTATAGAGCAACTGGTCCTTCATACACTGCTGGTGAAAATGCAAAAGGATACAGCCACTTTTCAAAACAATTGGGTAGTTTCTTGCAAAATTAAACATCTATTTTTCATATGACTAGCAATCCCAACCCTAGGTCTTTACTCAAAGAAAGGAAAACTTGTGTTCACACTAAATTTTGTATTCACATGCTTTAACCATAATTTCCAAAAGACTAGGAATCATCCAAATGTCATTCAACTGTGAATGAATCAGCAAACTGTGCAGATCACACAAAGGTGTCCTACTGAGAAGTAATAAAGTGCTGACACATGTGACCCTGTAATGAACCTGCTGTTGAATTATGCTAAGGAAGGAAGCCAGACCCGAAAAGCCATATAGCATTTTGCATGACTCCATTTATATGATATTGTGGGAAAGGCAAAACTACAGAGGCAAAAAAGATCAGTTTTGCTAGGTGTTATGAGGAGGAGGAGGTGACTATCAAAGGGTTTTAATTAATTTTGCGGTAATGCAATTGCCACATCTTGATTGTAAGTTTGCCAAAATTCAGGACTGTACATGAAAATGAGCTACATATCAGGTCTTGTCCACTAAGGGTGTTCAAGCATAATCTACTATATTAATTAAATCTCATTTAAATAATGTAAAACATAACATTTTCTTGCAGTTGGAAAATAACAGAATATAAGTAATCATTCTTGGTTCTTTTTCTATAAAGGCAGTTTTATTTTGGAAAAAAATTAACCTTTTTTTTTTTTGGATTTGGATCAAAGCAATTAATTAGGTAGGTAGTTCTGCCTACCAGCTAATAAAACGGAGAAGATCAAGGAGGGACTCAAGAGTTCTAACATGTTAGGGGGACAAATAATAGAAATGTAGCTGAAGGAAGACAATGTGTGGTTTAAGATATAAAATAACAATAGTATATATCATTGATTAAGGATTCACAAGAGGGGGGAGAGGCAAAAAGAGGAGCTGATACCAAGGGTTCAAATAGAAAGAAAATGTTTTGGAAATGATGATGGCAACGTATATACAAGTGTGCTTAATACAACTGCGTTATGGATTGTAATATGGGCATGGACATATGCAAATATATTTTTATATTACGATAGGGAAATAGATATATGTTATATAATACTTAATATGTTAAGTATTAAGGTGGCAGATGGACATTGGGCTCTATGCAAGTGCTCCCTCAGTGCAAGAACACTGTTCTAATCACCTGGCATTCTGTGATGCTCACCTTCCCAACACAATCACTAAAGATAAAATAGGTACATAAGCAAATGTGGTGAAGAAAGCTGATGATGCCTGGCTATCAAAAGATATAGTGTCTGGGGTCTTAAAGGCTTGAAGATAAACAAGCAGCCATCTAGCTGAGACGCAACAAAGTCCACATGGAAGAAGCACACCAGCCTGTGTGATCATGACTAGCATTGGACTTATACACTTGATCTGGACAGGGTTGGGATGTTTGCTTCATATATAATTACTTTTTAATATAAAGCTCTCTCTCGCTCTCTTTTTTTTAAAGCTCTCTCTTATACATATATATGAGTGTCACTGGATTTGTTTTTCTAGTCCACCCAGCCTAACACAATATTGGATATATTCTTCTGTTACTTGTTTCACTCAAGACTTTTGAAGGTTCATCCATGTTGATTTGTGTAGCTGTAACTCAATCATAAAAGCCCTGGTGGCATAGTATCTTATGCACTGGGCTGAGAACCTCAAGGTCAGCAGTTCAAAACCACCAGCCACTCTTCAGGTGCAAGATTAAGCTTTCTATTCCGGTAAAGATTTACAGTCTTGGAAGCCCAAAGGGGTAGTTCTAGTCTGTCCTCAAGGGTTGCTATGAATCAGTATTGACTCGATGGCTGTAAATTTGAGGGTAGATCAATCACTTTTGTGGCTATACTATATTTCACTGTGTAAACACCCCTCAGTTTGTTCCTAGAACTAACTGTACTCTGAATAGGCCTTTGGGTGGTTTCCAGTTGTGCTTGCTATTATAAGCAATACTTCAGTGGGCGTTCATGAATATGCCTCTGGTGTGCACGTGGAATGATATATTCAGCTTTCTAAGACAAATGTGTTTCCCAGAGTGGAAGAATAATTATATATTCTTTGTAGCCGTGTATGAATTCCTTTGCCTTACCAAGTTTGAAACAATTGGTATTGTTAGATTGATAACCTTGTGGCACTTCTGAGAGTGTAAAATGGTATCTGGTAGTTTTATTTTGCAGTAAATGTATATATTTTTAGGCAATCCTTTGTTGGCAGTGTGTGGCGAATAAGTTCATTCATATTTGCCTTTTTCCTTTCCTACCATGTCTTTTAACTAATCACTGGAGCCCCCTCCTCAGCAAGTCTTACCTTAAATTCCTGTCTCCCTGACACCTCGGGGTTCTTTATATAGGTCCGTGGAGTTCTGGAATATTGGGAGCTATGTCCTTCTTCTGTAGAGAATATGCTAAACCAAAATCAAATTCTTATTCTATGAAGTCGATTTTGACTCACAGCCATCCGGTAAGACTGGATAGAACTGCCCCCGTGGGTGTGCGATTTACTGGAATAGAAGGCCTCAGCTTTAAACTGCTGACCTTGTAGTTAGCAGCCCACGGGTTAGCCACTACACCGCCAGAGCTCCCTAGCTTATAGGGGGTAAGCTCATGGAAACCCAAAATCGTGAAGGGTCGCTCGCTCACCTGGCGGCAGGAAGAGCGTGGCGCGCACGCGGCCCGCGCGCACGGGCTCCCTCCGCACCCCGGGCCGCAGGAAGTGGCGCTCGTGCACCGCCCGGCCCAGGACCCGCCGCGGCTCGGGCTCGTGGCCCTCGCGCACCTCCAGCTCCACCGCGAAGGGCGTCTGCACGTCCCGCTTGGTGAGCTTCTCGATGGGCTTGTCGGGCTCCAGGGCCCAGATGAGGCCCATGGGCTCGAGCCCCGCGAAGCTGCCGCCCAGCGCGGGCGCGCGCTCCAGGTCCAGCTCGCCGCCGCCGTCCGCGCGGTAGCGCGCGTGGGCCCGGAAGAGCGTCCCCTTCTCGTCGCGCAGGGACGCGCGCAGCGTGACCGGCTGTTCGGGGGCCAGGCCGCGCACCGCGATGCGCACCGGCTCGTCCCAGCAGCAGTGGCCCTCAGGCTCCACGGTCACTGTCGCCGCCATCCTGGCTGGGATCCAAGAAACTGGGCCACCCACCTTCCGCTGTAGAGGCCTTGGCCTCCGCAGCCAGCGCGTCAGGGACAAGCGCAGGGCAGTGGGGACGAAGGCTATCATTTTGTGCCTTGAACTCAGACCTCGCCTGCGGAAAGAGTTAGACTTGGTTCCAAACCCTCGTGTGGCGGGCCCCTGCCCTGCAGCCTGAGCGCCGGAACTCGGAGCGGGCCGAGCTGCGTGTTCCACTGGGCAGGGCAGGCCTGGCTGGTCCGGTGACCCTGGAAGGCACACAGCAGGAGCGAAAACAGACACTGAGACAAAGTCTTATTTAAAACCTGTATGCGTGGGAAGAACGGACCAGTTATTTCTCGCAGCGCTCTTGAGTCGGGCTAGGACTCTCAGGAAGAACTTAGCAAGTAGCAAAGCCTCCAGTTGTCTGGTTCTTGGCATACCGGGTCTGCAGGACCTGGGTTGACTTGCATGAATTGGTTCAGAAAACCACACCAGTTATTATTCATACTGGGAACCATGGTGTGTCGCTTGCCTGTGTGCTTATTCTCCACACTGGTCCCACCCCTGGAGGTCCTAGTGCCTTCCTCCGACTTCATTCCTCACAGGTAAAAAATAGCCCTTATTATGCTGTTAAACTGGGCTCTCGTTTTGCTCTGCGAAGCACATTTGATCTACTTCTCATCCTGGACTTCCCCCTTTTCCCACCTTTCCTAAATGATTTCTTACCTCTAGTGGTGGATTTTCCACAAAGACTGTTTGAGATTCCCTCCAGGGCCTTGTACCTGGCTTTATATTAAAAAATGTGTATCCTTTGTACTAGGAAAACGTGAAAATTAAGGTGCATGCTCCACAAGGAAAAGCCTTTAACGTTTAAAAGCTCCCCGCCCCCCTCGACCCCTCAGCCTTGATGGCATAGTGGTTAAGCACTTAGCTGCTAACCAAACCCAGGGGAGAAAGTTGTGACGGATTACAGCCTTGTTATCCTAAACATTACAGGTCAATATGAGTCAGAATCAACTTGATAGCTGGGTTTTTTCAGTAAAAGCTTTTAAATCTAATGTCTGGCTGGTTATTAATCAGGTAACTCTCCTTAGCTCTAATTACTTTTATTTTGATTTTGTGCGATGCTTTATGGACTATAAGAGTCTCAAGAATGAGACAAAGGTAAACAGTAACACCTCTTTTTGTTTGTTTAATTTCCGAAACTCTTCCATTACCCCAAACAGCAAGTCTAAACCCATTAAGTGATAACTCCCCAGTTCCCTGATAATTGTCACTTCTACCTCTGTGTATTTGTCTATTTTAGAGATTTTATTTAAGTGGAATCATATTTGTGTCTGCCTTACTCACTTAGCATAATGTTTTTAAGGCTCATTCTATTATAGCATGAATCTGAACTTAATGTCTTTTTGTGGTTGAATATATGTCGTTGTAAGTATGTATTCCACATTTTGTTTACTCCTTCCTCTGTTGATGGGCACTCACTTGTTTCCACTTTTAGGCTATTGTGAATAATGCAACAATGAACATTGGTTTTCAAGTATCTGTTGGATCTCAGCTTTCAGTTATTTCGGGATATATACTTGGATCATATGATAATTCTATGTTTAACTTTTCAAAGATGTGTCAAAAGCTTTTCTGCTGTGGCTACACCATTTTACATTCAACAAAAGCAGGTTCCCATTTCTCTACATCCTTGCCAACACTTTGTCATTTTCCATTTTGTTGAGATAATATTTAACTCTTAATCCTTATAAGAACCTCAGGAACAAGATAAGGCTTAAGGAGGTTAACCCAATTGTTGAAGATCACACAACTATGAAGGGGGTTAAATATTTGGTTTTAAGAATGCTTACCAAAAACAATAAAGAATGCTCTAGTTTTAATAGAGGAAAGATTTGAAACTGGAAGTAGACATTTAAATTATGTATACTGGAAGATATGTACCCATTTAAAATGATGCAGTAATTGAATATACAAGGAGAACATTTCATGTGATTGGAGAAAGATATTAATACATGGGGGGAAAAAAAGAGAGACTGGTTTAAAAACTACCCCAAACTCTTGTTTGTTAGGTCTTGGGGTGCTGTGGGTAGTTTCTGTTTTCTTCTTTGTCTAAGATGTCTATGAGGAAGTATACATGATGTTTTAGCATGTCATTTTTCAAAAAGTCTTTCCATGTTTGTCTTCCAGGGTCAGCGCACACAGCCTGAACAAGCACACAGTAACGCCAGTGCTGAGACTCGTCTGAAAGCCAGCCTTTCCTGGAAATGAGCCGGTGACCACCTCAACAGCAGGGCCTGCACCAGCTAGACAGAACCCTATGTCCACGTACCTTTCTTTTAGTTCTTTTCCAGGGGGATGCCTGGACACCCGCATTTCTGTAGGCCTACAAGTTTACTCTCAGAAATGCAGGACCTGAAGAGTGCCCTAGTGGAGATCAGTGGTAGTGACGCCCTGTAGCCAAGTTTTGAGGAGCTGGAGGAGAGTGGAGCTGTGTGGAGGAAGGACATGAAGTTTGGGCTGAGGAGCCCTGTTGGTATAGTGGTTAGGCATTGGGCTGCAGTCCCAAAAGTCAGTGGTTCCAAACCACCAGATACTCTGTGGGAGAAAAAGGGGCTTTCTACTCCTGTAAACAGTTACAGTCTCGGAAACTCACAGTGGAAGCTTTATCCCGCCCCAGAGAATCGCTATGAGTTGGCAGCGATTTGATGGCAGTGAGTAGAGTTTGGGGAAGCGAGAGAAAGACAGACTTATTGCCATTGAGCCCATTTCAACTCAGGGTGACCTAAAGGGCAGAACAGATCTGCCCCTGTGCTTTTCTGAGGCTGTAATCTTTATGGGAGCAGAAAACCTCTTCTTTCTCCCTCCAAGAAGCTGGTAGGTTTGAAATGCTGACCGTAAGCTTAGCAGCCTTATGTGTTACCCACTATGCCACCGAGGCTGCCTGAGGGCTGGATACGCTCTCAGAGATAGACACTTTCCTTCTAGTCTCTTCTTTGTCCTATCTGCCTACTCACCAGGGCAGGGTGCTTCTGTGTTCTCTGCTCTGCGCTTTCTCAGCAGGATTGATGAGCCTGGACAGGTGAAAATAAGAACTGATAGGTGTGGTTGAAAGGGGTGCCAGCCCCTCCCCCAATCCTGGGTTCAATAGACAATTGTACGGTTGAGATATATATTATATTAAAGTTATCGAGAGCATGAGAGATAGAAGAGATGCTGAAATAATGGAGTCAGACACATTTCATGGTAGTATGCTCACCTCAGCCCCGCTTGGTAGTCCACCTAGAGAGAGGGGGAAGGGAAGGAAGACAAGGGGAAAGGCAACAGTGGAGTGAGGATGGGAGAGGAAAGGGGGAACAGACGAGAAGTCAAGGGAGGAACCAAGAGAGAGATCTTTATTGCTAACCCAGGTCTATATATCTTTGGCAGACGAGAGGTCAAGGGAGGAGCCGAGAGAGATCTTTATTGCTAACCCAGGCCTATATATCTTTAGCGGGGAGTGCAAGCCCACTAATTACAGGTAAAGACATACGTCACTGTATGTATGTTGCACTATCGGTTATACAGCAATGAGAGGAGGACAATCTAGGGATAAACACGCAATAGGAAGAGGTGGGATTGAGGGTATACATGTGACGAGATGGGCGGATCCTAGATTCAGGATGGCAGCTTAACTTTGGATGTCACTGAGCTGGTTTGACCTGTTCCCTGGCACCATTATCTGTAGGGTGTAAACTCCACCTACAGGAACCAAATCAATGACTGCAGGCCTCTAGAGAGAAGTAACCCATTGTCCTTAACAGCAGGGAGCATGTCTCTAAGCATCCGACCTCCCCCCATATGCTGGCAAAAAACCCCTAATGTTTGGCATGTCTTTGGGGGAGACAAAGCTGGAGAAAAGTCTTTATAATCCCACAGATAGGCCTTACGTGGAGGTTGTTCTCAAAAGATGACCTAGCATTCTGTTAACCTTCCATTCCATGGATTTCCTTTCCTAACTCAGTTTACAAGGAAACCGGTATAATAACCTGCAGAAGATGGCTCAATGAAAACCATGGATTCTAGGAGCGCACCCATGGAATTTTGAAGAGTTGGTTGCCTGGCGACCAATATAAGCTGCTTTGGAAACCTAACAAACCAAGGAAGGTTTCAGAGGCAGAACCACCCTTCCCTGTGAGGACTTATTTGAAGGAGGCCATTTTGATTGGAATTTCAAAACATGGCTGCTTTATCAGTAGCTGATAGTTTACTCCTGACAGCAGAATGAGAAGAGGCCACCTGGAGTCACTGAAAAGATCCAGAGAGAAAGCAGCAGAAGGATCAGTATTGCTTCAGGTACTAACCCCTATTGTGACCTTAGTCACACCTCTCTCTGGCCTGTGTGGTTTTAGAATCTTTCAAACCAAGGAGTCAGAACAGTGGCCTTTCTGGCTGACAAGATATGCTCCAGAGTCTTCCCAGGAGACAGCACGGTATTTGTGGGCAAAGAATGGAAATAAACCAGATTAGGAAGGAAGGCTGTATTTTCTAATACCATTCTCCCTTCTAACCAAGCTCTCTGCATACACCCCAACGCATACCCCTTGGGGCAGTGGCTCTGCTAAACTAGGCTGGTTCAGCATGCAGGTAGCTGGTTAAGCATGCAGCTCTCTACACCTCATTTGTCATCTCCCAAATGGCAGTCTGGGAGTAGCACAAAGGGAATCTGCATTTTTTTCTAAGCTCCTGGGGTGATCTGGGTGGTCCTTGGGCCAAACTCTAGCAAGCACCACCCCAGAAGCTGCAGAACTTAAGGGTCAGAACCTGTGGTTGGGGGAAGAGTGCATTGTTTTTAAAAAGCTCTCAGAAGGTTCTTGGTGCTAAGGCTTATTGTCTTTAACTCAGTGGCGGCAGCTTTTGCTTTCATAACAAAAAAAAAACCAGGATAACAGTATTCTTCTTTACATATATAAGTAGCATAAACACACATATAACTCGAGTACTGCTCATAGGAAACTAATGTTGGAGAGGGTTATGTAGCATCTAAAAAATTGTATAGCATGCACATTTTCCCCCATAAGAATATGGTGTAATTAACCACTTCTGCAATACAGGTACCAGTCTAGGGAGTGGGCATGGGGAACTAAATTTGAAACCTCTGATATACCACCGATTTTTAGTCAACGTGCTTATGGTCATAAAATAACAGAGGCAGGAGGGTCCTTACTTGAGTTCAACGTCCACATTGTGCAGCTAGTGGTCTAAGAAGTTGATTAGGTTTTTAACTTCAAGTGTGTAGCCTAACCCTTCCAATCCCACCGTGGCCCAACTGTCCAAGCCAAGTTCCTAGAAGTACATCGAAAATGCTGATGGTTGCTGCTTATGGGATTGTACGACCTGGTCTTCTTGGATGCCAGTTCTTCTATTTCTTATGTTGTTGGTGCTCAATAGTTGACCTTCTGCTTATCAGCAGAGCACTGAACCACTCGCAGTTCCACCAGGGCACTAACCATAAGGTCAGCAGTTTGAACCCACAAGCCTCGTCACGGGCAAAAGGATGTGGCAATGTGTTCCTATCAAGATTTACAGCCTTTGAAAGGGTCATAGGGTCACTGTGAGTCAGAATCCTCTGAACAACTAAGGTTGGTTTGTTTCGACAGAGCAAAAAACACATGGGACCGACCTCCCATTCTGCTTTTGGTTCTTGAGGGCTGTTTGTGGGATAAAGGGCCCAGCTTGAGCTGATCCAGATTATAGCTAAGAATGGAAAATACGGAGCCCCA
The DNA here is from genome assembly GCF_000313985.2 of Echinops telfairi. Taxonomy (NCBI): domain Eukaryota; kingdom Metazoa; phylum Chordata; class Mammalia; order Afrosoricida; family Tenrecidae; genus Echinops; species Echinops telfairi. Next base: position 32,031,698 of record NW_022103915.1, read on the forward strand.
TAACACACACACACACACACCAGTGGCTCCATGGAGGAAAGTTGAGGCTATGGTTTCAGGGAAGCCCTAAAGGAGGTTGCTCTGAATCAACTTGATGGCAGTGGGTTTTTTATGCCAAGGTCTTTTCTTCCCTTTCTTTTTCATGAATGTAATGCCTCAACACCTCTAAATTGTACCCAGTGCATCTAACTCTGTATCCTGTCTGGTAAGAACAATAGTACTCGCACTAGCCCAGGAATAACAATTCCTCACATCTATGTAACACTTTGCAGCTTGTAAAGAACTTTCACACCCACCTAGTTTGGGGCTTCATGTCAACACTGAGCTAGAACAAGTATTCGGTTCTCTATTTTCAGACTGGAAAACTGAGGGAAAGGGAGATTAAGCACAGGGTAACCTGACTAGAAATAAAGAGCTTGTCTTCTGCCTTCTAAATCCAGGACAAGCCTCTTTTGATCATACCTTCTAGCTCTTTGTCCTGTTCCCAGGCCCCTTCAAAACATGTATAGCATGTGTTTCTTCCTTCTCATCGAGCTAGGAACTAAGAGACCCATCTGGCTCAAGCAGAGGTGATGTGTCCAGATAATGGCAAATAGAATTTATAGTAACTGATCATGATAACATGGCATTGGTATTCTTTATGTTTGCTTTGCAATCAAAGGGTTTTTTGTTTTGTTTTATTTTTTGTTTCTTTGTTATATGTCATAGGCTAAAGCAGCAGTTCTCAACCTGTGGGTCGCAACCCCTTTGGGGGTCGAACGACCCTTTCACAGGGGTCGCCCA
>NW_022103915.1:32033504-32035603 GCF_000313985.2 Echinops telfairi
AAAAAAATTAATACATAGCTTTGAAAAAAATTCTATTTTGCTTTGCTTGTTTGTTTTTCGGTACTCCCTTGTATTTAGGGGCAGCTTAGGTCTCTCCATACAGGAGCTATCTTGGGGTAAAGCCAGTGTTCATGCGTTTCTCAGATGTTTACGATTGAAATGTTCTCTGCCTTAGGAGGTAGATATTAATACACAAATATATTTAAACATTTTTTGGTCTTGGTATTTTCATTTTGGGGCAAAGCCAGTGCTCATGTTTCTCAGATGTTTACGATTAAAATGTTCTCTGCCTTAGGAGCTTGATACTAATACACAAGTATATTTAAACATTTTTTGGTCTTGTTATTTTCATTTAAAATCATCCGCTGAGTTTAATTCCTTCCCACAGCAAGAGTAGATAGCAGTAATTCATGGAAGAGTTCTCATATGATGGGAGGAAGAGGACTAAAGGTTCCACTTTGTCTAGGGCAGGATGCATCCCTAAGTGGCCCCCACACAGCTGCTTTTTAACTCAGCCTCCTGTCAAGAAAAGCTCTTTAATTAGATTGATAAGGGTCTGGTTGTTCCTGCTGTTGTTAGGTAGCATTCAGCTGGCTCTGACTCATAGCAATCACGTGTACAGCACAATGAAATACTGCCTGATCTTGCACCATCCTCACGATTATTATGTTTGAGCCCATTGTGCCAGCCACTGATCCAATTCATCTCCCTGAGGGTCTTCCTCTTTTCACTCACCCTCTACTTTGCCAGAATGACGTCCTTATCCAGAGACTGGTCTCTCCTGGTAGCATGTCTAAAGTGTGTGAGACTAAGTCTCTCCATCCTTGTTTCTAAGGAAAACTATACTATACTTCTTCCAAGACAGATTTGTTTTTCTGGCAGTCCATGGTATTTTCCACATACTTCACCAACACCAAAACTCAAATGCATCAGTTCTTCTTCAGTCTTCTGTATCCATTGTCTAACTTTCATATGCAATTGAGGCGATTGAACTGACCATGTCTAGGACCAGGTACACCTTAATGTCTTCTTTCTCCTTTAACGCTTTGAGGAGGTCTTGTGCAGCAGAGCTGCTCAATGCAATACATCATTTGCAGTTGATGCTTTTGCATAGTCAGCAAAATGCCACTCACTGGATTTCTTGACTGTTGCTTCCATGCGTGTTGACTGTGGATTCAAGTAAAATCAGGTCCTTGACAACTTCAGTCTTTTCTCTGTTTATCATGCGGTTGTCTATAGTTCCAGTTGGAGGATTTTGGTTTTCTTTACATTGAATTGCAATCCATACTGACGCTGCAGCCTTTGATCCTCATCAACAAGTCCTCCTGGCTTTCAGCAAGCAAAACTGTCATCTGCATATTGCAGGTTGTTGGTGAGCCTTCCTTCAACCCTGATGCACATTCTTCTTCCTCTGCAGATTGAGTATGTATAGTAAAAGGACACAACCCTTCCCTGATGTTAAACCATGGAAAATCCCCTTCTGTTCAAATGGCATCCTCTTGCTCTATGAACAGGTTTCATATGAGGACAATTAAGAGTTCTGGAATTCCCATTCTTCACGACATTATCCATTGTTTATTATGGATATTTGAAAGACAACTATCTGACCATATGGCTGGAAGAGATTCATATATGTGCCCACTCCACACAAAAAAGTGATACAACGGAATGTGAAAATTATCAATCTATATCAAATACAGTTTATTATGATTCACACAGTCAAATGCCTTTGCGTGGTCAAACATCTTTGCACAAGTAAATATCTTTCTGGTATTCTCAGTTCCAGCAAAGATCCACCTGACATCAGCAATGATATTCCTCTTGTCACATCTGAATCTAAGTTGAAATTCTGGCAGCTCCCTGCTGATGCACTGTTGCAACAACTTTTGAATTACCTTTGGCATCATTTTACAGTTCTTATGTTGCTCAATAATTTCCACATTCTGTTGGGTCACCTCTTTTCAGAGTTGCACACATATTAATGTCTTCCAGTTGTTTGACCAGGTAGCTGTCTTCCAAACTTTTTATGGGAGAAGTCATTCCCTCCAGCACTCCATCAGTTTGTTGAAGCATTTCAACTGGTATTCTGTCGATTCCCG
>NW_022103915.1:32036167-32048476 GCF_000313985.2 Echinops telfairi
TATCGCCACTCACACCACTGGTCCTGAAGGGATCATCTGCCCTGGATTCCCTGTGTTTCCAGTTCCTATCTGTACCAGTGTACACCCTCTGGTCTAGCCAGATTTGTAAGGCAGGATTGGGATCATGATAGTGGGGGAGGGAGAAGCATTTAGGAACTAGGGGAAAGTTGTATGTTTCATCATTGCTACATTGCACCCTGACTGGCTCGGTTGATTGAATCTTTCAATATTGCAACTCAAGGCTTGACTTTGTCTCCTGTTCTTTCAGCTTGAGAAATGCTGAGTTGTTCTTCCTCTTTGGCTTTCTAACTCCAAGTCATTTCCTGTATCACTATAATACTTTGCTTTGTTTTCTTGAGCTGCCCTTTGACATTATCTGTTCAGCTCTTTTACATCATCCTTCCATCCTCATTATCGACCCTACAATCAGGAGCAAGTTTCAGAGTGTCTCCTGGCAGCCATTTCTGTTCTTCTTTCTTGCCTTTTTCATGACCCTTTGCTTTCTTCATATGTGATTTTCATGATGTTAGCCCACAACTCAGCAGGTCTGCAGTCAGAAGTGTGCAGTGCATTAAATCTGTTCTTGTGGTTCTCTAAGTCCAGGTGGGAGTACTGGAATCACTCAAATCCTTAGTACTTGGTTAGTATTGGATGGTAAGTGGATCAAGTTTAAGGTCAATTTTCAGTTGTGGCTGAAACTTACTCCTGGTGATACCATTTTCTTATAGCAAAAGGGATACAAATATTGAACAGATGGGACAAGGTTCCTAACATGGATCTGCCATCTCTCAAGGGAGTTACTAACCTTCCACTGCACAGGGCACCACTCCAGGAAAATAACTTGTGACCAGTCTGCTACCGTTCACCTAATTTTTCCAGTCCAACATTTTAAATCCCACATGCCCTTGTAATGATATAGCCTCCATGATTAAAAAGAGGTAAAGGAACTAACCTTAGTTTTATGTGCATAAAAGCCCTGAACAGTTATCATTGTGATCATGGTGACTGACTTTGGGTGGAGTTTTCTTTAAATCATTTTATTGGGGGCTCATACAATTCTTATCACAATCCATACATACATCCATTGTGTCAAGCATATTTGTACATTTGTTGCCATCATCATTCTCAAAACATTTGCTTTCCACTTGAGCCCTGGTCCATTATCTTTTTTAAAATAATTTTATTAGGGGCTCATACCACTCTTATCACAATCCATACATATATCAATTGTGTCAAGCACATTTGTACATTCATTGCCCTCATCATTCCCAAAACATTTGCTCTCCACTGAAGCTTCGGTGGAGTTTTCAATTTTATCTTAGAGATATCTTAGCTGAATGCTGGGCCTTAGCAAGAAGAAGCACATTAGAGATCAGAATTAATACTTGGAAGATAGAGGAATACATCACACTTTTAAGGAGAGAAGGTACTAGGCTGAGCCTTAAGAAGGAAAGAAAAATGAGCCTGATTGGTCTGCAGGGACGGTGTATGCTCAGGGCAGGAGTTGGCAATAGGCAAGGCAGGGCACCGTAATTTGGTCTCACCTTGATCCTGTGTGTGAAGAGGCTTACCTGCCCCTGAGCTTGAGTCAAAGCCAGTGTGGGATGGAGGGTGAGTGCGATGGAGCTGACTCTGACAGACTAGGTTTGAAGACTGACTCCTCTACTTCGGGGCTATGTAACAATTTACCTACCCCTCTGAGCCTCAGCTTTTTCCCCACAGGAAATAAAATCAAATGCTTCCCTGTGTAATGCCATAGTGCCTGGCAAAAACACTCAAAACCAAACACAACCATTGAGTCAATGCCAACTCAAAATGACCCTAAAAGCCAGGGTAGAACTGCCTCTGTGAGGTTTCTGAGACTGTAACTGTTTATGGGTGTAGAAAGCCCCATCTTTCTCCCTGGCAACATGTCCCTAAATATCAGTTGTTGTTATTATTAGGCAGAGGGAATTCTTCAGAAGGAAAACAAACAAACAAAATATCACAAAGTCAAACACTGAATCTAAGCATTTGTTCTCTACAGTGTTTCCTATACTAGTTAAACCTGGGAACGGTCCACTAATAGTTAAGGAAGAGCTAGGTGGCTTACCCACGTAATGAAATGTTCTGCTGCTGTGGAAGATTTTCCCATGGAAGGCTATGTAGCAACCAATGTAGGCGAGTCTGAAGGACAGAAGAGACGAGAGAAGTGGGCGTTGTACAGACTACTTAGTCAAATAATAGCAATGTGAGGTGTCATGAGATTAAAAGTTAAAAACAAGTGGTATGGGATAAGAAGGATTTATAAATTCTGGTGATGGTATCCGAGATTGGTCAAGAGAGACTTCTTGGTGCAGATAGGAATTACGCTAGGCCTGAAAGGATGCACAGGACTTGTGTGGATTATAGAAGGCAGTTTTTTGTTGCTGTTGTTGTTGCGGGTTGTTGCTACAGAAGGAACTGCCACAATGCGGTGGGAGAGTACTCTGACAAGAGCTAATAACCCCTGGGGCCCAGGTCATGTGCCATAGAACACTGGGACATTGAACCCTGGGTCTCCTAGGTGCACAACACGGTTCAAAGGCCGTACCAGAGGGATACAATGTGGAAGCGCTACTAGGTGAACTAGGCTCTAGTCAAACACATCTGTGACCCCAGGGTTTAAAACCGAAACTACATGGTGTGTGAAGAAGCAGAAGACAGCTATACCAAGAGTTTTGAACTGTCAGTAGGCAGACTAACATTTGCCTACAACTTCAATGCCCTGCTTGCTGTATTAAGATATATATGACTCATATTATTCTGGCAGACCTGTGTGTGACATTGTCAGTGAATATTCTCATAAGTTTTACCTGACCACCAACTCCCATTGTTTGTGTAAATAGTGTCCAGTCACGTAAGAATTTATTCTGTATAAGTCAATAATTCGTGGATTGCCATTAGTAGTCAGCCTAAGCTTATTCAATCTCCCTTTCTCAATAGTGTTTTAAAATCATTACCAGGGGCTAAATCAATGACACTATATACAGAAGGACCTTATGATCCAGGGAGATGATCAATAAGTTTATCTATCATAAAATAACAACGATGTCTTTAAAGTGAACCAGAAGCAGATAGAAAACATGGATTCAGGAATAGATTTTGAGTTGCACTTAATTCTAGCTCCAGTTTAAGAACAACTAGTTCATATGGCATGGCCCTGCTCTATACTTGCCCTCATGAAGGAAACATGGAAGATACAAGTGCTATAGCAAAGTGTGGTGAAAAAATTGGGTGGTTCTTGGCTATCAGAAAGAATTGTAACTGAAAAAAAAAATAAAAGAATAGCAGCTGGGGGTCTTAAAGGCTTGTTTTCAAACAAGCAACCATCTAAGTGAGATGTCAGCTACGCCCACATGCAAGAAACACACCACAATTGGATCACAAATGATATCCAAATCCAAAGGAGGGAATAGTATCAGGGCATACATAGTGAGATTCTGGTTTTCAGAAGGCTATGGATGACAGTGTGAGCCCAAAATATATTCGCAGGATCTACACAGGGAATAAGCCTCCAGTGATTTACTTCTGACCATAATTGAGGGATGGGAATAACCTGGTTTATCAGACCGAGAATATTGTAGAGATGACAATAGCAGATTAAAATGATAAATCTCACTGGAATGGTTAAAGCCTTGTCATTTGATTTCCCTTTTGGTACACATTGTGCTTGATCTGATATTTAATATTTTCTGTGGGGGTTTTTCATATTAGGGTTTACCTTTATTGTAATTTATCATTGTTGGTAGCCTTCTTGACTCTGCTATATATTTTTACACATTTTTCAGTATATGAAACCCAGAATGGATGACTCTATAGAGACAATAACTGGAATAACAGTTCGGGGGTATGACAAGAGAGGTGGGGGTGCAGGAGGTAATGGGGAGCTGATATCAAGGAGAACAAGAAGGCAGAAAATGTTTTGAAAATTATTGTGGTAGCAGTTGTACAACACTATTTCCATAAAGATTTACAGCCTCAGGAACCCTTTAGAGCAGTGGTTCTCCACCTTCCTAATGCCACGACCCTTTAATACAGTTCCTTATGTGGTGGTGAGCCCCCCCCCAACCATAAAATTATTTTTGTTGCTATTTCATAACTGTAATTTTGCTACTGTTATGAATTGGGCGACCCCTGTGAAAAGGTCATTTGACCCCAAAAGGTATTGGGACCCACAGGTTGAGAACCACTGCTTTAGAGGGTCACCATGAGTCAGAATCGACTGGAGGCAGTGGGCAAATTGTACACCACTACTTGATATGACTGAACTATTGAATGGTACAATGTTTGGATTAAGTCCTAATAAAATGATGTTTTTGTTGTTGTTTTCAAAAAAGGTGACTTAATCTCACAAATGAATTTTACTAAAATAAATACTTCTCAATGCAAGAGAGAGCGAGCTAGTAGACTCATCTAGCTCAACCAAAAGAATGTGTCAAGACAAGGTCATAAACTAGGCTCACATTCATGGGGTAACAACCCCGAATGCCAGGCCAAATTGTTTTTATTTGATGTTATCAGCCTTTTGAGCAGAGCAAAACACCTGAGGAGAAATTGCAAATGTGAGAGACTACTGACAATCCATCATCTCTCTCAAGGAGCTAAGTGTCTGAGCTTTGGGACAAGTCGGGCAAAGGTCTGATCCAAGGTGCGAGGAATATTTAGAATGTTAGCACCATCTCTATCTTTTGTCCTTCTCATCCCCATGGCTTTCCACATCCACTTTTCCCGTGATCCTCTTCCCACATGGATATGGGCTACCAGTGTCTGCTCCTCTGGGGGGTTCTGTGGGGTGGGGGTGGGCTGCTAACCAGAAAGTCTCTGGTTCAAGCCCTTCAGTTACTGCACAGGAGAAAGATGAGGCTGACTGCTGCCATTAAGACTGACAGCCTCAGCAGCCCAACGGAGAGGGTCACTATATGTCAGAATCCGCTGGAGACAGTGGGTTTGATGTGGTGGTTGTGTTTGGTGTAGGGCTCTTCTCATCAGTGCCTCTTGTCCCCTTGACAGGTGCCTGCTCACGCATCCAGGGCTTGCTCCGGGCCAGCAGTGTGGAAGCCATTGCTGGGAAACAGGATGAGCCAGACCTCAAAGGGAAAGCCCTTTCTCCCCCCCCACCTCCATCAGTCCCTCCCCCCTCGGCTGAGATGGGGCATGCTTTTCTGGAGCATGAGGCCAGGAGACCAGGCTGAGTGCACGTCCGTCGCCAGGGTGCCCCCAGCCTTCCGCTTTGGGCTGCAGCACTGTGTACGCCTCAAGCACCAGTATGTTAAAAATGCTGCTGCAGACCTCACCTTCTCCCAGGAGGTAGTATGGCAGCGAGGGCTGCCCAGCGTTCCCTACAGCCAGTGCACCTTTGACCACATCTACAACACAGACACCATCATCCAGCCTCCCAAAGGCAGGAACACCCAGCCCGGGAAACCTGTCAGCTTCCGGGTCTTGGACTCCTCAGGGCCCTCGGCAGTGGTCATCTCTCAGGCTGTGAAGACGAGGCGTCTTGTCCATCTTAAAAAGAAGCTGAAGAAATCAAAGGTAGCCAGCACTGTCCAGGAAAAGTCTCCTGGCCTTCAATCTGATAAAGAACCATCTCTGGTGGGCTTGGCACCCTCTCTAGATGTGGACCTGGAAGAGAGGGAAGTCTGGCTTTCGCCTCTGGAGAAGGAGACCAGAGCCTGGGAGGATCTCATGCTTCAGCAGCTGAACCAGCGCACGGCCCGGTGGATCCTGAACAAGCGTCCGCTGAGGCCTGGCGTATCCCCCAACAAGTGGCAGAGCTTCCTGCATCAGCAGTATGACTGGAGCCACATCCGGGATGAGCTCACCTCCACCAGTGACCTGGAGCTCCTGGATAAGCTGGAGGCAGAGGAGGTGGCAGAGTTTGAGGGCAGAAGTGTCCCTGCACCCAAGCAGGAGAAAGAAAAGCCAGAGCTCCTGCTTCCCGTTTACTATAGGTAGGTAGTCTGGCCCAGACCTCGGGCATCCCTTAAGCACGCTGGCTCCCCTTCAAGGGCTTCTGGGTGGGTTCCTACTCCTCATTTCTGAATGCCCTCCATCAATCCCACCTGTACCCTCCCACCACCCACCTGCTCTCCATGGGATTTCCTTATAGCAAGGCTTCTCCACCTGCCCTGTGCACTGTAGGGTGTGCACTAGATGCCAGTAGTCCCCTTCAGATGCCTGCCTTAAAGAGATCCATTTGCAAGTTTTCCAGCTAACTTGGCTATCCGGCTGAGTCCGTTACTTCCAGGGGCTGGCAGAAATCCATCCTTATGGTGAGAGCAAGGCGTAGAGACTTCGTGGCTCTGAGATTTGGTCCTGCCTTGCTTCGAATAAGAAACCAGGGTGGCATTGACTGGAAAACTAACCAGCAGCAGGGAGAGAGCCAAACAGCTGGCTAGTGTCGGACTGCTTAGTGCAGCTCAGTCTCAGAGAGTGTTGCTTTCTCATACGTGGCTATCGCCATGGAAACACCAGAGCGATGATAACCCCTGCGATTCCCCAGCTGAACTACCAAGAGGTGGAAATCCATTTATTTATTCATTTATTGAACAGCTAGACACTGTGTCCCAGCTCCTTGTCCAAGAGATACTCTGTGAGGTGCTGGCAGTACAACGTAAATGCGAAAGACCTGGGTCCATCCTTTCTTTCCATTTTCCCCAAAGACTTTTTGAAGCCCCCTTAGGACCCCCCACACAATAGAACAAGTGGGATCACCTAGGAATTAAGGGTCCTTCCCAAGGATATGCAAGCCCTCAGGGTACTGATGTCACAGAAAAGGCTCTGCCGGGGTCGGGCCACACTGGCATGCCACCTAGTGGCTGCAGAACAAATAACTCCATTCCTGGAGAAGGAAAGTGGCCGTCCATAGGCTCTCTGACAGCGCCATATCCGCTGGCTTTGGGGACAAATTCAGCATAGCTATTCTCAGGATGTTCTGGTATGGGCTGAGCTTAAAGAGGGGACGGGTCCCACCTTTACCTTCCCTCTCATCTTCCCTGCTCTTACCCCTACTAAGACTGCCTGGGTGCTTGCCACAAGCGCAGACAAGTGAAGTGGTGCCTGGGGCCAACAAGACTGCTGAGGACATCAGTGTGACACCAGGAAACTACCTGTCCCCAGACCAGAGCCACTACAGGCAGGTGAACCCCCGAGCTGGCAAGTTTGCTTACTCCACGGCCAACACCTTTGAACAGGAGATTTACTTTGGTAATAGAGCTGGGGCCCTGGGGTGGGAGGCAGGGCCGGGGAGGTGGGAGGCAGTTGGAGGAGAGGCATGGCGGTGGGTCCATGGCTTGTCTCTGGAGGCACCCTTGGGTGTGGGTGTCAATGAGAAAGACATGGGCCTGATGACCTGGGCGGTCATGCCCAGGCTATCAGCGCTGGAGTTGGGGGAAAGCGGGCAGCAGTAATTGGCTGAAGAGGAAGCTATTTCCCCTCTCCCCCTTTCTCTAGCCTTCTCTTTCCCTAAGCAGGCTGGCAGTGGACAGTAGGCAGGGTTTGCTTTGTGAAACAGCTGCCCTCTTCTCTAGCCCCTCTACCTCTCCTCCGTCCACCCTTCTCTCTTCTGTCACCTTGAGCTGTTGCCTGACGGAGGTGACACGTGGAAGGGAAGATATGGGCTTTACAATCAGGCAGATCTGGGTTTGAATTCTGGTTTGGCCACTTCCCAGTAGTTGGCAGCAAAGAATCCCTTGGAGCCTGATTGACCTAGTAAGGAGCATGCGAATGCTTTTGACTGCTTCTTGACCACTGCCTGGCACCTCGTAGGGCTCAATAAATGCCCGCTACCTTCCCTCCCACAGGAGCCCTGGTGGTGTAGTGGGGATGCATTGGGCGGCCTACTGCAAGGTCAGCAGTTCAAAACCACTAGCTGCCCCACAGGAAAGAAAGGAAGCTTTCTACTCCTATAATGTCTCAGAAACCCACGGAGGCAGTTTTTCTCTGTGCTAGAAGGCCTCTGTGAGTTGGGGTTGATTGGATCATAGTTGAGTTTGATTTTTTTTTTTTTTTTTTGGTCCCTTCCCAACTTGTGATCCTTGACAATAGTCTGTTCCTAAAGTGGATGATTCTGCCGCTTGGAGGTGCTGGGACAATCCAGAGAGGCTGCAATAGTAGTGGAAGGAAGGAAGGAAGGAAGGAAGGAAGGAAGGAAGGCAGGAAGGAAGGAAGGACGGACCTCACTACCAACACAACTGCCCCTGTGGGTTTCCAAGACTAACTCTGTACAGGAGTAGAAAGCGCTTTCTTTCTCTTAGAGCAGCTGGTGGTTCTGAATTGCTGCCCTTGTAGTTAGTAGCCCAACGCGTGACCACTACAGCATCAGGGCTCCTTGCCATAGCAGTTACCTACCCTGTTTCCTAGATGATGGATCTAGTAGAAAAGGATTTAATTGCTGGGCGCTGACTCCCCCTTTCTTTCTCTGAAAAGGGGGCAGGTCAGCCATGCTTTTCTTCCAAGTTTTTCTTCTTCATTGACCTCATCCTGCTCTTAAACTGCTGTCAGTGAAAAGTCTCTTAAAAGTGTTTAACAGACGGAGGGAGGAGTGGGGAGGGAGGGGAGGAAATGAGCTGATATTAAGGGCTCAGGTAGAAAGCAGATGTTTTGAGAATGATGACTGGCAGCAAATGTACAAATGTGCTTGACACAATGCATGTGTATATGGATTGTGATGAGAATTGTACAAGCCCCCAGTAAAATGATTTTTTAAAGTGTTTTAACAACATAGAGTGAGGTACTCGTGGCTGATAAAAGATGAACTAGGTAGTCTTTCTCAAGTATCTAGCTCCTCAGAGGGGACAATGACTGTAAGCTAAATAGGTTGTGCCTTCCTGATGGAAATCATCACCGTCGGGGCTCTTAGATGTCCACGAGCAGTTTCTAAGAGCCCATCAATGGCGCCCCCTCAGAAGGATGCGGCACAGTGTGGTGGTCAGGAGGCACAGGGACTGACAGCAGGACAAAGGAATCTGATCGTGGAGACTAGACACCCAGGAAGAGAGGTAAGAAGGAGGTACTGGGGCTCTCATTAGTTTTGTCTATCCACAGACAATGTCCAGATCGTTCGGAAGGCCGGTGCCAAGAGAGACCAGATTTTCCTGGAAAACTCCAATCAGTACAGCAAGCAGCTGCGGAAGGTCTTCCCTGAAAGTCCAGAAAAGTGGAGCTCCCAACCAGTTCCTGAAGCACGTAAGCCGGAAGCTGGGCATGGGGGCAGTGATGGGTGTGCGGCTACTTCTTTAAGGTCCTGACTACTACTTCGTTAAGGCCAAGGCCTCGGGTCTCCCCGGCTGCTGGGGGAGTCCCTCCCTACCAATGAAAAGTCGTCTCCTACAAAGTAGCAACTGTTAACTACAGAGAGTCCAATGAGGTATCCTTTCGGGTGAAATCTCAGCGCAGCCAGGTGGCTTCAGGCCAGGACTGACTAATAAGGATGGTCACATCTCAAATATTTCCAGGGGCTGTCAACCCCCTGGCCCAGTCCCACCTGCGCTGCCCATTCCTCTCGGACTGCCTCTGCCTCCTTAGTCTCCACGCAAGCCCATTTCACCTCGGTCCAAGGCCTTCCTCTCAGACTCTGAGAAGAAGTCTATGGCTTCTCATTCCGTAAGACACATGGGAAGCGGAGCAAGACTTGAGCTCCTGAAGCAAGACACATGTATCCTTCAAGACACTGTGTCTCCATTTCTCGCAACTCTTTGCTTTGCAGCCTCACTATTCGGATGGGCTCCCTGGTCCAGCAGTAGCGACACCTTCTTGTCTTCCCCAGCCCCTACCCTTCGGCTCTCTAGTGCCACCTGGCTAGACAGCAGCCACCAGGGTGAGGGGGTGCTAGTGGAGGCAGCTCTAGGCAGCTCCCCCACGCTCATGCCCTCCCCTCCTTTGGATGCAGACAGGCCTCAGGGCAGGTCCTGTAAGTCACCTTCCTGGGCTTTAACTGCTTCATTAAAATGGAGAAACTCCTTCCTACAGCGAGGCACTGTGTGAGGGGCACTTGGAGGAGATGCTCTATCCGGCATCTGAGTTAAAACGGCCTGGGGTCTCCTGGCCCTCTGTGAAGTGCAGGGTCCTCGCAGCTCAAAAGAAAGACAAAGATTCAGAGCCAACATACAGGTGTCTGAGTTGCAGTGAAATTGTAATAAACAGAAATGGTTGAGAACCTAAGCCTGATGGGCAATGCGTGGCAAGCAGTGACGTTAGCAAGGTGAGGCGGTTTCCTGCTCCTCCACCAGCTTCCTGTCTGAGACAGCGGAGGCTTTCTGAGCTCTTGGCGATCCCAGAGGCCATTGAGTCCAGAACACAAAACGATCTAATGATATTTTTAAAGATTTTTTTAAATTCACAGATCATACACAATTCATAGTGCGATCAAGAAGTGCTGTACAATCATTAGCATAATCAATGTTAGAACCTTTTCTCCTTTCTTGTACTCCTTATTAGCTCCCCATTTCCCCCCAGCCTCGCTTGATATATATATATATATATATAACTATTTTTATATAACCACTTTATGTACAGCTATCACAGTGTTTATATGATATTTACAATTTCCTTTCTTGTTCTGAGATTTATTGTCGTAACTTGGAAGATCTTTCAAATTCAGCGGCTTATAGAACCATTCCTCTCTCACATTCAAAACATTAAAAAAGACAATCTAGTTCATCTGTTAGGAATCAGTGGCTAACTACCCATGATTGGTGCTATGTCAAATGTTAAATATCTTATGAGCAAACCTTGTTACGTATGGTGTGGTGGTTACATGTTGGGCTGCTAACCACAAGGTCCGCGGTTCAAAACCACCAGCTGCTCCGCAGGAGGAAAATGGGGCTTTCGATTCATGCAAAGAGTTATAATCTCAGAAACCCACAGGGGCAGTCCTACCCTGTCCTATAGGGTGGCTGTCAGAATCGGCTTGATGGTAGTGAGTTTGGGGGATGCTCCTGGAGATTTATTTAACTTCTAAAAGGGTTTGTACAGATTGCACTTTCCCTCATCATCATGGTGGTATCATCTCCTCTCCCTCCCCACCATGGCTTTTTCATTTCTGTAGTCAGGACTTCGCTGGACTCTCCACTGGGCTTATATACTCAGCTCCATCTAGAACCATGGGAAAATGTACTCTGTAGAGTCTGGTGGTCCTTGTTGTTGGCCAGGTGGAGGAAAGTGACGTAGCTGGAAAGGCTAGGTGGCAGGGCTTAGGGCACTCGGGGGAGAGGACCTGACGCTGCCATGTTATGACAGCTTGTAGGCCCAGGAAAGGGGGTGTACGCTGGGCCGCTTTGCCCATCCCAGCCAAGAATCTGCTGCTGAATGAGGGTGAGCAGGACACATACCCAGAGTCTGGGAGGCTGCGGACACAGGCAAAGACACTGATGGAGAACACGACCTGGCAGCTGATGGTCCTGCGGAGGATGCTGCACGAATGGAAGGCGGCCTGGTCTCTGAGTAAGTGAAGGGAGGTCCCAGGGCATTGGTATGTGTTTCAGACGGGGTGGTCTCACCTTGGACTAATGTGTCTCCATCTTTTAAAATCCCTCCCTCACCAAAGCTGGACGAGTCTTGCAGTGTTGTCAGATGAATGCTCATATATCCGGGTGCTTCCAGCAAGGGTAGCAGGCGCAGATCATATCCCGTGATACTTCAGTAATTTGTGGAAACTCACAACCCTGAGAACTAGGCAGGGACCCCATCTTATTCATCTCTGAAACTTTATGCTCAGTAAATAATGCATAAAAGGCAGGATGGAAAAATGCTGCCCAAGTAATGGAAATGTTGCAACCAAAAGAAACCAGAAAGAATTTAACACAGAGAGATAGCCTATGAGAGAGAACTGGGGTGTTCCATTTGGGAACTGAGAAGGTCCGTAGAGACCAGAGAGATACCTCCCCCAGGGATTCCATTTCTAGCGCTCTCTGTTGTTCAGAATTGGTGTTCTGGTTGAATATTGTGCTGGGGAAATGTGACTCCGTGTCACCTCTCTACAGCCAAGCATCTCAATCTAACCACGTGGCTCTCTTCCATTCCTGCACTGCGCCAGTCATCGAGTGGTCCCATCAGACAGTGGAGGGCCTACATCGGAGCTTGACAGGCATGCACGATGGCATTCGGATCCAAGCCATCATCACGTGTGCCATGGCAGCGCTGGAGCGGCCCCGAATTGCCACTCACCAGGAGGACTCAGGTGAGAGCCAGGACTGGACTACCTATACACAACAGAGTGCCACAAAACATTGAAACAGGTGGAGACATCAGAGCTTTTCTGAGATCACACCCCATGTGGCCATCAAG
>NW_022103915.1:32050881-32063223 GCF_000313985.2 Echinops telfairi
GGGCTTGTCCTGAGCTGTAAAGTCCTGCCCGTTGCTGGAGCTTAGCTAACATCAGTCACTTTCAGCAGCAGTATGAACCTGCCCCTGGGCCGAGCTAGCTGGCCGACATGTGGCACAAGGAAGGAAGCTGAGAGAAAAGCTCTCTTTTGCTCACAGATGGAAAGACTGTGGATGACCCAATCGTTCAGGACTTACCAGAGGCTCTACAGCGCCCCCTCTTGGCTGCTCTTTGTGACCAGAATGTCAACGTGCAGATGGCCGCTGCGCTGTGCCAGTATGCCATACAGTCACATAATCCCCTGGCCCGGAACATCATGCAGACTGCCCTTTTGAAGGGTAAGTAGCTCCCTGTTGTTTCTGACCAGGAAGTCGGAGGTGAAGAGAGACAAACTGGCTCACTGGGCTTTTCCATTGATGTCTGCCTTCCCGGAGGTTGGGGTTTATAAATGGCAGAATAGGCAGAGCTTCTTTCTTCCAAGGAGCTTTTACCAGAGGGACACTGCCACCAAGTGGAACCTGTGATACAACACCCAGGATAAAACTAACCACTGCATTTCACGGAAACCTATGTTCCCCTTTCAAAGCACCTCTTTCTCACGGTGTTATTAAAAATTGATGTGTAATGATTGTAGAATGGATCAAGTATCCAATACACGTTAAATTGATTTTCTCAACAGGAAAAGAATCAGCTTACACCTTCACCAGCACTATGTGAACATGACCTTTCCTGGCCCTCTCCATCCTGCATTATTTCTTTAAAACTTTTGTCGCTCAGAATATACACCCAAACACACACCAATGAGAGTTTCTATATGAACAATCCAGTGACGATCCCGTTCTCCCAGCTGTGAAGCCACCCTCCCCTCCCCTTCTGAGCTGCTCCTCCCTCCTGAACTCACTGCCCCCTACGGTTTCTGTCCCATCTTTCAAGTTGCTGTTGTCACTTTGACCCCATGTCATTTTTGTGGGTATTTTTGGTAGATAGTTCTTAGAATAATACTCAAAGCAGATCTCTTTTTTCACTAGTTCAGCTAGTTTTTTTTTGTTTGTTTAAGGCTTAAAGGTGAAGGGGGGCAGCGATACTAGGAGGGTAAGGGTAGGGAGTAAGGGGGAACTGGCCACAATGATCAACGTATGGCCCCCCTCCCAGGGGATGGACAGAAAAGTGGGTGAAATCAGACAGCAGTCGGTGTAAGACAGGGGGGAAAAAAAGAATAATTTATAAAATATCAAGGGGGCATGGGGAAGGGAGGGAGGGAGGGGGGAAAATGAGAAGCTGATGCCAGGGGCTCAAGTAGAAAGAAAACGTTTTGAAAAAGATGACAACATATGTACAGATGTGTTTGACAAAATGGATATATGTAGGGATTGTGAAAAGAGCTTTAAGAGCCACTATCAAATAAAATAAAAGGTGACCCCAGAACAATAGCTTCAGGGACCACCTGAAAACATAGAAAAGATATCAAAGAATTCTTTGTGGAAATTTTTTTTTAAATCACTCTCTGAATACATCATGTTGCCATTTCTACACAAAAACTTCCAGGTATTGCCCAGTGGCATCATGGGAGTGGTAGTCAAAAAGGCTGTTCAGTGGCAGGTCCCTGTTCCAGGAAGTGGCTGTTCCATGACTTAAAAGGGAGAACAAGGAGCTGACTGCCTAGCCTGGCTTCTGCATAGACAACTGCTCCGTTCACCTGGGCCTCCACCCCCACCTCCCCAGCCTCCAGGAGGAACAGTGCCTGACAGGAGAGAAGTCCAGTACTGCTTGGTTCTCTAATGAGAGCTTTTTAGGATTTGACCCTTCGGGTTGAGTTTTTGACGTGTATTTACAACTTTTTAGGCTCCATTTCAGAATGGCTGAAATATGGGATTAGATTTCGAGACTGGGTGGAACACAGGGAAGAGAGCTCTCAGGCAGGTTAGGCAGGTCACCATCGTGCACTCCTCTGTTCCACCCCCGCGGCAGGTGATGTGGCGGACAGCTGGGCTGCAGCTCAGTGCTTGGCTCTGGAAGGGGACGCTACTTACCCCGTGATTAAGAGGATTCTCAACCAGCTCTTTAACCAGAAGGACAAGGACACTGAGGATCAATCGTGTGCCCTCCTGAGCCATCTCAGCAGGAAGACAGTACGTATCCACTGGAGGGTCAGAGAAAGGAACCAAAGTCTGGGAAACAATTGGGCCTCTGGCGCCAGTGTTCATAAGGAGTCGAAAATGCTTGTAGTCTGGTCGGGTGATCTCAAGCCTAGACAGAAAAGTGGACTGTGTGGGCGTGAACGTGGACTCAGAGATGTAGCCACACGACAGGAGTCTGCTGAGGGAAAAAAGAGTGGAGGGTTTCTAACTGTACAGAATGTGCTTCTGCTAGAAGTCTGCCAAAGAAAACTTCACACCAAACACAACTGTGTTTAGTTACTTGTGAAACCCTCAAACTGAGGCATATACACAAATCACTTTAAAGACAATTAAAGTCAAGGAGAGAAAGCCCCAGGAACTTTCTGTGCTGCTTATTGACACCATCTTTTGTTCCTGGTAAGATCCCAGAATCAGCTGGCTCAGAGGGAATAGTACCCCACGTCTTGTAAGCTCACTCTTTCCTTTGCTAGAACGGACAGCATATGTACTTGTGATTTTATTGATGCCCGTCCCGTGTTGTGATGCAGTCTCACCATGGTCCCACTGTCTCTGAAAGTGATGGTGACCTTCACTCCCCTCCCCGCCCTTCTGCCTCCCCAGGCTTTGATCCACACCATGCTGGCCATGGAGCTGAGCAGCCCGCAGTGGGAGGACCGGGTCGTGGCCTGCCGGGCTCTCTCCCACATCAGTGGCAGTGTCAGTTTGGTAAGTTTGCATCATTCTGTGCTTCTAGAACAGACAGCTGAAGCAAGACTGGGCTAGGAGCTCTTCTACTTTTTGTGCTACTTAGTATCCCATTGTTATCAAAGAGATCTGTCTCCACATGGCTGCTTCACACTCCGAATCCCAAATGGTCTTCATATGCTCACACGTCTTCTTGTGACTTAGGCGCGTGTGCTCGGTGCGGTGGGAATTCACAACTGACTGACTCACAATGAAATAAGGACAAGCACAGAGATTAACACTGTTGAAATTTTTATAGTAATGTGAAAATGGTCTCAACACCAGTGAATTGTATAAGATTCCACCATTATAACCCCTTCTCTACACTCCTGCCCCACCCCCAAAAAAATTTTTTTAAGAGCTGGTCATTCATCTGATAGTTTGAGAAGCATTAACTAACTTAAACTGCTTAACAACCCAGTTCATTCATTCATTACAATCCAATTCTATTAGTGCTGACTTTCCCTGAATGTTTAGTACACACAAGAAAAAGGTATGAAACAATCCTTCCTAAAATCCTGATAGTACAGTTTTAGCAGCAACACACACACACACACACACACACCTAAAGAACAAGCAATAATTGTAACACACTCTCCAATATTTTTGTTGTATTGGTGGCTATAGAGGCGTTTCCAGGGCAGGGAAGCCAGGAAGCCATCATGACTCACTTTGGCCTCAGTTTTGCCATTCTTTCAAAACCATCTCCAACTGTCCGGGGTTGGGTGGGGTGGATTTGTCTCATTTTCTACTAGCTCTTTCCCTCATCTCTCTGGGTACTTCTAAATGGCTCAGAACTCTGCCACTCCCATGAGAAGGGAACCCTCTCTAGCTTGTTAGCATTCATCCTCGTTGTAGTCCTCCCCTCTTGGTGTGGGCACTACAAAATCTAGCCAACAGCACCACCAGGGCTCCTTTAACAAGCTATTCAAAGTGGGAGAATCCTGCCTCAAGTGCTACAGCACCCTGCTATTTACTACCTTCAAGGGCCAACAGGAAAGGTCTCACCCGGGAGATAGTTAGAAATAGGGACTCATCTGAGGGCAGCAGTCAGAATCTGCATTCTAACATTAGAATTTTAACAGTAGCCCAGTCATTTCACCTCCTCAGCATGTGCCATTAAGGGTTGGCATCTGAGAGTACAAAGACTAGCAGAACTCACAGGGAACAAGGTAAGGATGCGAGGACTCCGGGTCGGTCAGACTGCTGGAACTGAGAAAGGCAGTTGATCCATCGGTTCCTTTACTCATTCAGTGAGCAAGCAGTTTAGATGCCAGGCTACTCACAAAGATGAATGACGTCTCTGTCCTCAAGGGTCTCATGGTCAACATGCTACAGAGCACGGAAGTAGTAGTTGTTAAGTGACTTCAGTGAGCAGATGTTATTGCAGCAAAATCCTAAAAGACTACGTTGGAAACAACAGGTACCAGGTAGAGAAGAGAAACATTTCAGGAAGAGAGAAAAGCTTACACAAATCATTGAGGACAACTGTAGTAATCTTGTCCCTTCTCTTCTAGGAGCAATAGATTTTCAAGCATAGGGTGACCAACTGTCTTGGTTTGCCTGGGCTTGAGGGCTTTCCCGGGACACAGGACTTTCAGTACAGAAGTAGGGCACTGAGCAACATTTTTAAGTATCTCAGGTACAAATTAAATGGGTCCCAGCACAAGAGTTGTTTAATGCATGTGCTTTGGAAACAGGCCAGGGTTTGAGTTTGGCTCTAGCAATGACCAGGTTAACCCTGGGCAAGTTCATCCAAACCTCTATGGTATCTGTACATCCTAACACCTACCTCATTATATTGTTTGGGAGGTTGAAGTGAGTTATCACAGGTAAAAAATACTTAGCAGAGTCACAAAACTAATGTTCAATAAATGGTAGCCGATTATCCCAACGACTTGTAGGATATGAAAAATAAGCTGATCGAACTGATGTGGAGCGACTGGAATAAGACAGTGAGGCAGGAGGCAGCTCAAGCTTTGGGGCACATGAACCTTGGAAAAGAGGTACATGACAAGATCAGGTAAGTTGATGTCAACATGAGGAAACTTTTCTAGTCTTAGAACTATTCAGAGAGCTTTGGGTCAAGCCAGTTGACCTTTACTGGGTTCTTCTGGTATGTTAAAGCATTGTACTATGTCCTGTTTACAGGGCTCTTTTTAAAAATAAAAAAAGGTAACGGTCCCTGCATGGCTATGGAGAAGAGTATCCACTAGGTGTTCGGCCTTGTTTAGGGAGTTCAAAAATTTGACAGGATTCTGATTACACACACGAGAAACAAATACCTAATTAAAATATCAATAACAAATTATAGTAAAAATTAGAATTATAACATAACTACTATACCATAATTGTGGGAGTAGAACAATGGAATGCTCCAGGTGGGCCAGAGGTGGAAGGTCAGAGAGAAGAGTCATTCCAGGGAGCCAGATGCAGAATTGAGCAGGACAAAGGTGAGGGCAGTGGAGAGGACAACCTGACTGTGGCAAAGGTATGTGTGAAAATGCCTTTATTCAGTCACCATAGTAGATGCTAGGTAATAGGAACATCTTGGAAAGCCAACAGGCAGTTCTGCCCTGTCCTGCAAGGTGGCTGGGAGTGAGAGTGAGACCTGGTGAAGTTTACCTAAATAGGCATAAGGTTGGATAGGAAGGGAGGGATGGGTTGGATAATGGAGAGCTTGGATCCCCCGCCCCTGTGGATGTTATAACAGAGGAAGGGCAACTGGAGCCCTAAATAGAGGAAATAAAAAATCACCTTGTGCCTTATAGAGTCAAGCTGGGTCAAGGAAACTCCCGGGAGCGTGTAGAAGCTCTCTCTCTGATTCGTGGTCTCAAGCTCATGACTGCCAAGCTTCTCCCAAACTTTCTCAGCTGCTTCTCTGACGAATGTGTGGCAGTTCGCCAGGAAGCCTGTTTGGCAGCCGGAGCCCTGCAGATCCGTGACAAGATGGTAAAGCCGGAAAGCGTGTTCCCAGTGTACTTAAGGGGCATTCCCCTGCATCTTCTCTGTTATGCACAATCCAGTTAGCAGTCACTGGGGGCACAGAATGAGTGACATCAGCCCAGGAAGGTGACGAGGTATAGCTAAGTCACATCAATCCCTGAGGACCATATTTCATTAACAACCAGCCCAGAATTGGTTCTAAGGCATGGCCATGTTTTCCTGATCTTTCTGTTCTCACCTCAGTTAACTAGTTTCTCATTACCTGGTTGCTGGTGGGCTTCCATAAGCAACAAACCAAAAATCCAAACTACCTGCTGCCAAATCCAGACGATGGCAAATGCTACAGAGTAGAACTGCAGTTCCAAGAGGTTTCCTTTTGAAAACAGATAGGCAGGCCTTTCTTCTGAGGTACCTCTTAACCAGCAACCTTACTAGTTGAGCACACTTAGCCAATTGTGCCAACCAGAGATGCCAGGGTTCTAAACCCCTAGTAGTTCCTGGGACTAACAGATCACATTACCCAAAGGAAATATGGATAGCTGGAGATGTGGGCTAATCTCCCCAAACCTGCTACCACTGAGTGGCTTCCATCTAGAAACCCGATAAGCCAGCAATGACTGTACTATGTACTCAGGTGGGTTACTTTGAGCTCCAGCTCATCTCTTACTAAAATGGACAGAAGGCCATTTTTTAGTTAGAACACATTTTAGAGACGGGTGGCGTCCCTGGCACTGATTTCCACTTGTTCTGGTCCTCCTCATTCAACAATGAACTTTTATCTACCCCAGGTGCTTGAATGCCTCCTGAATCTGCTTCAGAGAGAACCTTCCTGGAAAATCAAGGCCTTTGCCATTCGAGGTATTTCAGAATTAATGACTCTAGCTCACCTCAAAGACCTCATTACCCATGATCCCCAGATTCTAAAGAGTGGGTGGAGTATAGAGGAGAGGGTGACCTTAGCTTCTCTTCCATCCCTTCCTTGCCTGTGAAGGAAGATACAGTCCCTAGCAAAATAGGCCAGAGTAAACCCAGGAAGTAATTGTGCCTCCCTTCCCCGCCACCCTGCCTTGACTCGATTTACCAAGTGGCTGCCTGTGTCATTTCTGCACTATTACAGCCATTGTTTCTGGGTGTCTGCATACAGCCAAGTCTTAAGTGACAGAGGACCTTTATTTCCCTTTCATCTCGGTAGCTTTGGGACAGATTGGCCAAGTGAATCCCCAGCTGACAGATCTCCTGCTCTGGGCTATCCACTATGAAGAATCACCCAGCGTACGGCTGGAAGCTTGCCGGAGCATACTGGCTCTCAACCTTCAGGGGCCCCAGGTCAGGGACACCTTTCTAGACGTGCTGCTCCTAGAGAGTCATGATGCTGTCCTGAAGTAAGTGCTAGAGCTCTGGTTCACAGACTGCCCGATGACAGTAAAAGCTCAGGCTCACCTATGTTCTTCACCTGTACTTACCAAGTGGGTAACAGAAATATTGGGCTAAACAGATAGAAAGTCAAGCCGAAGAGGTGCCCATGCTTTTCCTCTGCCCAGGTGGTTTGAAGTTATTAATTTATTCAGCTCTCCTCTATTAAGTGCCTACTCTGACAAGTCCTTTCTGTCAAAAAACCCAGTGTTTGAATCCTAGCTCTGCTACCCACTAGCTATATGACCCTGGACAAGTGACTTAGCCTCTGAGTCCGTTCGTTTCTTTATGCACAAGCACAGCTGCGTTTACCTTATGGAGTTGTACTGAGATGACGTGTTCCAGAAATAGCATCAACTGACTCACTGCCATTTGACTCAGAGACCCTATCGGACACGGTTTGTGTGTCCCTCTATGCCTCTTTAAGGGAGTAGAAAGCCACACATCTTGGAGCACCTGATGGTCTCGAACTACTGGCTTTGCAGTTAGCAGCCTAATGTGTAACCACTACACCACCTGGGCACCTAATTAGTACCTTTCAATATATCATCTGCAAATTGTACATCCTTATAAGCTAAGCTTCACTACTACTATTGCAGAAAAAGCTCGGTAAAACTGCCCGGGTAGGACTGACACTGAGGGTTCTTGCCTGTGCTCCCCATCCTTATGCCTCTTTACTCGCTCTTAGCCAAAAGGCCGAGGTGATCTCATGCCTTTTTAAAGGCTATGGTAAAACAATCTGAACGGTCCTTCTTACCTTTCAGAGAGCTGTCTCAGGCAATGAAGATGCTCCATTTAGAAAATGAAGGCCACAAGGAAATGCTTCAGGAAATCAAGAACAAGGTCGAGCAGTGCAAGCTGTTTTCAAGGGGGGAGCAAAGGGCTTTCAGGACTTCCTCAGACCCATGTTCCCCTCTAAGCATGTACTATCCTTTTCTCCACCACAGACATATTTTCTATCACCCCGCTACAAATACCATTATCATTTGAAGATATAAAACATCTGTGGTCAGGTTATAAAATCCAATTAGCAAAACAAAACTCCCATTAGTCCTATCAAATGGCCCTCAAAATCAGGGATGTGGTTACTATTTCTGAAATTTGGTTTCCTGCTACCCGCATCTCCTCCCCATGAGCTCCTGGGCCCAAGTTCTTTCTTTCCTACAGGCAGAGATAAAGAAGAAATGAGGGATTGTGGCCAGCCACTTAGTCTTCTTTTTCCTGAACTTCCCCGGAACTCTTACTCTTCGCCAGCATTTTTGGCCCACCCTATACTAATAAGCATGATACTGTCAATTACTTTATTAATGTTTGATGGTTTGCAGCCTAGTGCAAGTTTGTTTGTTTTCAAGATCATTTGCTCTGATCTAGATTCACACCTTAAGCCAAAGGGACCTGCTAACCCAGGAAATACTCAGAATCGAGGCGATCACCAGAAAAGTGAAGGAAGAAGCAAAACGCATTTACTTACCACAACCCCAAGAGGGGCAAAAACCATTGACACTTCATACTCTTCTCCAAGACACGTTTCAGGGTAAGTTCCTTAGGGGTGAGCCCCATGCCTTGACGTCTTTAGCATGCCTCTTCCAGCTTCTGGATCTTAATTAACCGACTGTCACTTTTCAGGAAAAAAATTCTTTTTTTTCACTCAGCGTCCCTTTGGCAATTAAAAACTTTTATACTATAGCCCATAATCATCCAGGGATAAAATATAGCGATCTGGTTTTGTAGCCTCCTGGATCGATCCAGCACCCACACACACACACCCCACCCCACCCCTGGACCGGGGGTGGGGGCAGTATCACCTGCTTTGGGAAACACTGGTTTGGGTATTTGGGGGCTCAGTGTGGAGCCTGGTGAGTGAAACGATCTGGACAGGCCACTTCCTTTCTTCTTGGCCACTATCCTCTTGGCCATTCTCGAACCTTCCTAACCTCGAGTTTGTATTCATTTGCTGTGTTGTACCTTTTAAGAAAGTAAGATAGCTCTAGCTGAACTGATTTGAGGTCAAAAAGGGCTATATCCAAAAAACATTAGTCTTTTCAAAACAAAAAAAACCCACTGTGTGTGTTTGCTTCATATCAACAACAAAATGCCCTGAAAGCTTTAACCCTAAATAGTGGTCAACTGTGGCCACTGGGGCCGGAGAGGGAGATATCACTTTTACTTTATTTATGCAAGTGTTGGCCCTGGAACCCTGATGGTTGAACAATGGGCTGCTAACTGTAAGGTTGGTGGTTCGAATCCTCCAACAGCTACTGCCCCAGAAACCCTAAAGGAGCACTTCTCCTCTGCCCTAGAGGGTTGCTGTGAGTTGGAATCAACTTGATAGCAGTGGATTTGGTTTGTTTCTGCTCTAGAGAATGACATCATGCTTGGTAGAGTTGTTACATGCTGTCGAGTCTGTTCTGACCCATCGTGACCCTACTGTATGTAACAGAGCAAAGTCAGTGAAGAGGGGGGGCCCTTGATAAAATGGCCTGGCATAGTGGCTGCAAGAACGGGCTCAAGCACAGCAACAACTGAGCCTTGGCACCGAGCCTTGGCAGCAGTTCTCTGGTACACAGGGTTGCTATGAGTCAGAATCAGCAGGTCGGTACCTAACAACACTTTTATAAATTAAAAACAAACAACTGTATGAGGTTTGCAACCCTATATAATTGAACTTCTCCGAGTGAATCTTAAGTTTCAGATACAGCCTAAATGAGCGGGTAGGTAGAAAACCAAGCTGTACCAAAATATACTTACAAAATCTGCATGCCCAGGGGTGGCAGCAGCAGTGTCTGTCTACCAGTCACCACCCAAAACCCAGGTCTTCCGGTTCCAAGTCCAGGGCTCTCTCAGGTACACAGGCTCTTTTCCACCAACCATGAGAATATTCACTTGCCAGATTTGGGAAAGTGTCTTCCAACTGCCAGAAAAAAATGAAAGTGGAAAAGTGACTTGAACATCAGCTTCCCCTATAGTCAGCTGACTTCAAACTGGTTGGCTGGGGCCTAGGACAGGTGCCCCTCTGGGAGTGATGCCAACCACTGAGTAACATACTTACAAAGCTGGTTAACTTTTGTAATAGGATTGTGCTATTTGGGGGTCAAATTGCATACTTAAGATGAATTCATTACCCCTGAACTAAAAGATCTAGCCTCAACTAGATGAATTTCTCTTCTTTTGAAAATGCTGAACATGTTGCTTGGACAGCCCACAACCACCCTAATTTGCTTTCTGCTAGGCCCTGACCAATTTCTCTTATCTTCCTCCTTTCCCCACATTTTTCAAACCACACCACAGAATGAACTAGCCTTAGAAAAGGAAAAACAGTCATTGGTACTTTAATTTAAACTTTTCTGTTGTCCATACAAACCCACAATAACAAACAGGAGACTGACCCCACTCCCGCCCTCCCAAAGGGATGAAAGAAAATCCAAATGAAGGATGCAAATTCCAAATACAAACTTTCTAACTTCACCTAGAGCAGGGGCTACACATTGGGTGGCGATTCCTCAGGACAACGATGAAGCTGGTCCTCTGAAATGACTACACACACAAGTTACTGCTGCAAATAAGCAGCTTCTTTTGTTCCACCTTGTTCTTATTTTGTACCTAGATGCGGTGATGATTCCCAGAAGACCATCGAAAGTGTGCGACGTAGAAGCAGCTATAAAGGTAAATGTGAACACACGGTCCAATGAAGGTCAGCCAGGTAAGAGTATGAATTTTTACACGAAAGGTGCTGGTGGAAAGGGAAAACCTCTCCTGTCTGGCATCCAGCAATCCACAAGGAACTAGTTCAAGGTTAGAGGCATCTTGGTGATCAGCAGCCCTTTGTCATATAACATGGTTGCCAAGGAGAGCTGGTCCTCCACACTGTCGCAGGGCAGATCCCCTACTCTCACAAACTCTGGGTAGGAGCGCAGCAAGAGCTCCAGGGCATCAGCTTGCTGGGGGTCGATCTCCACGTACTTGGGCTCCTCTAGATGATACACACGAGAGTTTTCCACTGTGTGATACAGAAACAGACGGCCTCCTTCACCCACGAGGCGAGCTATCCCATCCTGAAGCATGTGGACTTCTGTGTCTGTAGTCAACTGGGCCCCCACATTGACAGGCGCTCCGGCCTCCCAGCGAATCGGGAGTCCGTGCACACTCAGTGCCCTCTCCCTCTCAGTCAGCACAGGGGGCAGAGAATCGTGGATGAAGTCTTTGGCCCGCTGGTCAGCCACAGCATCGACAGGGGCGAAGTGTCCCAGGCGGGCTACCAAAACCCGCACCTTCTCCATGAAAGCGGTCCTCCGTGGATCCTTGGAGTCGGAATGCTGGGCCCCCATGTAATCCATGAAGTCACGGGGCAGACCCCTCCGAAACTCCACGTTTTCCTCCATCGCTGCCTGCATGGCCAGGGGCAGCACGGCTTCCAGGAAGTCGCCCCAGGTATTGCGCTGGAACGTGGACACGGTGAGGTGCAGAGAGTGCACCCCGTCCTGGCATTCGGCTTGGTGGATGAAGCCCCGAGGAAAATAGAGCAAATCGCCGGGCTCCAGCACCGTCTGCAGCACCGGCTCCCCCAGGTCCTCCTGGCTGAAGTTGGGGCTGGAGGTCAAGGCCAGCTCCTCGGTGGGGTCTCGGGGTCGGTAGACCCGCCAGAGTTTCCTACCTTCCAGCTGCAGCACGAACGCCTCGATGTCGTCGTAGTGGGGGGCGAAGCCCTGGGAGTTGGGGGGCGTGAGGTAAATGTTGGAGCCAGCCATGTTTCCAAACTGCTCCTGGAGCACGGCCAGGAAGTGCCACACAGTGGGCGAGAACGCCTGCGGGCAGAGCAGGCGCAGCGAGCAGCCCGCCTGGTACAGGGACCACGCGGCGGCCGGCAGGGCGCGGCCCGGCGGGTTCAGGGTCTCCCGCCGCCCGTTGACGTAGCGCGCGGCGTCCAGGTGCTGGCCGAACTGCACGTCCTCGTGGCGCAGCATGGCGTCCAGGTCCGCGGTGGAGAAAAGACCCTGGAAGTAGGTGTGGTCCTGCCGCCGCACCAGCACCGCCTCCCGCTCCCAGAGGCGCCGGTAGAAGTGTTCGGGCGGCAGCGGCGCGACGAGCCACTCGAAGAGGCGCGCAGCCCGCCGGCGGCTGCTGGGG
>NW_022103915.1:32063644-32068148 GCF_000313985.2 Echinops telfairi
CACCCGCGGGTCCTCCGAGTCCTCGCTCGGCAGCGTCTGGGCCCTCAGAGCGGCCATGCGAGACGCCACACTTCTCCTCAGCTGCCTCCGGATCTTCCTGGGCCTCAAGGGCAGGCTCAGGACAGACCCGCCGTGGGGCTGGGGTTGGCGCCGGCGCCGCAACCTCCCTCGCCTCAGCAGCCCCGCACTAGCCCGGAGCCCTTCCATGATCCGCACGTCCTCCGGAGCCCAACCTGGGCCTGGTAAGAAAGGGACTCGCGTCCACTGCCGCGGTGGTGCACCCTGGGAAGGGGGCGTGGCCGCCGGCCCGGTCTTGTTTGGCCACGCCCACCGGTTCCGGTTTCTGGCAAATGTTCCCTTGGCTTACTAACAAGAACGACTGCAGTCTTCGTTTTGAATGCCCGCCTTTACACCACTAAAGCCCAAACCACACCTACCACGCCCGAGTCCATTCCGTCTCTTAGAGCTGCTCCTGGGCTTCCAAGGTTGTAAATCTTTTCGGTTGCAGAAAGCCTCCTCGGTCTTTCTCTCGGCTGCTCCTAGTAGATTTGAACTGCCCTCCAATGCGTAACCCACAATGCAACCAGAATTCCTTGTCTCGACAGAGAGACAGCATCCTGGCCACATTAACAAGAATTTATATAAAGACAGTTTAAAAATCAACTGCTCGAGATTCAGGATAAAGCAAGTTGGCTACTTAATTATTCTTATAGTCTCTGAATACTGTGTTGGTGCACCGGTTACGCGCTGGACTACTAAACAGTTTCACCTAGCTGCTACACAGGAGCAAGACCTAATTATCAGCTCTTCTCATAGAGTCGATTCTGACTCAGAGCGACCTTGGAAAGAACCCGTGTTGGGCAGTTCTCTCTTTTAGGGAAGGCGGCTAAGTGTAGAAATCGACTTGAGGGCACAAACCAACAGCTCTAAATACGATTCATTTCCCTCGAGACAGACTCATTTTGTAACTGCCTGCTCCCCAGTAGCCTCTCACAGGAAACTGCACAATTCTTGGAATTCCTCAGGGAAAACTCGAGATTCTATTAAGATCCACTCGGTCACCTGGTTCTCTTTACAGATGAAAATTCTCCACTTAGCTACCTTTCCTCCTTTTTCCTGTTAGGAATTCTCACAGCTATCATTTCTCTGGAAAAAAAAATTTTTTTCAAACATTTCGACTTGAATTCTTGATACCTGTCCTGCCCATCCACTCTGGGACTTTGTTTCGTTTGCTATAACGCTGAAGAATCTTTCGTTTCTCTCAACTCAGAATCTTAAACTGACCTCTTAAATAATAACAGGCCAAGTGGCAGGAATGAAGGTGGCACCGTGGCGAAAGTGCATGGCTACTATGGCGTTCAGGTGCTGGAGACAGATGCGGCAGTCTGTTTCCATAGAGATTTGCAGCCTTGAAAATGGTCTGAGGTAGTTCTACTCTGTCTTTTAGGGTTGCAATGAGTCACAGTCAAAGACGGGGTTTAGTTTGGGATTGGTGGTGACCGGGTGTAATTATTCAAAACAACATGTTCACTATCTTTCTCAAACGATTGTAGCTGTGAGTACAAAAATAACATCTTCATTTGAATCATTTCAGATAACACTTCTAAATTCTCAGGAGTAAAATTTCCAGATCAAAGACCAAGATATTTTTCCTGTAGATCAAAGACATAAATCTGACCTGAACACTTAAAACTGTGTCAGGAGCTCCCCCTAGGATGCAGGCTGGACCTGATCTGGTTTCCAAACATTTTTGGTTTGTATCGTTTTGTTGGTTTTTTGTTTGTTCCTATTAGAGTGTATCTCGGAGGTGTTATGTCAATGGCAGTCACCCTCTTGAAGCTGTTATAAGCGTTTTCATTTTTCGGTACATGAAACCCAGGATTGATGAATCTATAGGGACACCAAGTACAATAAAGGGGTTGGGGTTGGCGGAGGGGGAGGGAGGTCCAGTGAGGGGGGAGATGTAAAAGTGAGATGATATCAAGGAGTCCATGTAGAAATAGATTGTTTGGAAACTGGTAGCAATTGCACAATTCTACTTGATGTGATTAAACTATGGAATGATATGATATCTGTATTAAATCCCAACTACTGAAAAAAGGGTAAGAAAATTCTCTCTAGTTATAAGTATATAAGCATTACTGGTTTTGCTTCTCTGGAGAACCCAGCCTAACACAATGTTTTTTTTCCCCATGTCTTTACTCATGCTGTTACCTTTAACTGCTATCTCCCAATCATCTTTTGTCAAAATTCCAAGCCCATTTCACACCCTCTCTCTTCCCCAAAGGCTCTGCAGATCTCCCAAGTCACAAAAGAGCTTTGACCCTTTCAGACAAGTTTAGCACATTCTGCCTTGCATCCATGAGTTATGTGCTTGTCACATTCCTTCCATTAAACTGAAAACTCCTTCAAGGAAAGAAGTTCCGTATGCCTTTTTGTGTAGAAACTGTTTGTGGGAAGCCGACCAATCAAAATTGAGTCCCTGTCACTCATCAGCTGTACCATTAACTCGGGCTTAGTTATTTGATCTCTAAAATGGGGATTAAAAAGTAAGCCTACTTATTCATAGGGTTGTGGTCAGGATAAAAGAATGCGTGGGAAAATAAATAAATGAATGAATGAATAAATAATGCATGGGAAGCATTTAGCCAAAGGCCTGGAACTGAGTAGACAGAAATTGGTGACTATAGTAATAATTTATTATTATAGTGATGGAGCTTGATTGGTAGCTTGTGTGGGGTTGACATAGTTAGGAGGAATAGGGGAAGGATAGGGCACAGGTGTCCTTGGATTGGGTAGGTGACAGCAGCTTTAAGATCATTTTTGCATATGCCACATGGAAGCCTAAGTTAAATCAGAGGGGCCCCTACCAGACAAGGCCAAGGTTGTGCAGGTTATATTCTACACAGAAGTACCTGGTCAAGGACCAATGTCAGGGTTGAAACCAGCCAGAATTCTCCCAAGCCCTGGGCCCTGGTGTAAGGGCACAGTGCCTAGAAGCAGGGGCAGAAGAAAGGGGAGTCTGCTTCCTAATGGACAAAGGCTGTGAGTGTTGACAAAGCCTTGATATGAGATCTCCTGGGGAAACGTGAAAGAAGAGATTTGTCCCTGAGAACTTTAATTGCCCTTTCAAAGTGAGTGGGGTTTACAATAGACAGTAGACACATCCTGCCGTGACTGCTATGAACTGGGGATGACCGGTGCCTGTCGAGCTGGGGACACTGTGT
This sequence comes from Echinops telfairi, assembly GCF_000313985.2. Classification (NCBI taxonomy): domain Eukaryota; kingdom Metazoa; phylum Chordata; class Mammalia; order Afrosoricida; family Tenrecidae; genus Echinops; species Echinops telfairi. The sequence continues at coordinate 32,066,872 of NW_022103915.1, forward strand.
GCCAGGGTTGTAGGATAGCTGTAGGTTTGTTTTTCCACATCCGGTACAAATATCTCCTCCTCCCAATCTTTCCTGTGACCTCATCCTTTTCTTTTTTGCGACATTTTGTGATTTCCTCAAAAAGGCCTGCTGCTGTCTCTGCCCTCTAGGTCCCCTTGTGACTGGGAGGGCCCTTTTGGAGCCTGACTTATCTTTAACTTCATCACTTTTCCGGTGGCTCTATTTATTTCTCCCTGTAATGCAGCTATTCATAACCATTTTTAGATACATAATCGAATGACATGGAATAACATATCGGCTGGCCGAAAGAGCAGATGAAAATATATTACAGTACTCCATTTGAGGATCTGTCTGAGTACGGTGGTGTGTGGATGTGTATGAAGTGTATGGGTATTGTGCACTGACAGGTCTACTGGAAAAGAGTTTAGGAGTCTGAAACTACAATATTTAACAGAGGTTATTTCTGAGTCGTGGGAGTTCATGTGATTATAATTTTCTTTTTGCTTATTTATATGTTCTGGCTTTTAGATGAGGAATATATATCACTTGTATAATTAAATAATAGTGTGTGTGTGTGTGTTTCCCTTTTTAAAAATAAGCATTTCCTAACGTCTCATTTTTCCTAGATCTTTAATCATTGTTTGACTTGACTTTATAAATTCCCTTTTTAAAAAAACCAAAAGAACTTGACCCTTAGGTTATAGAAGTTAACAATTGCTCTTCATAGAAGTTGCTATAGAAAAGAGGTTGAAAAGAACCAACCCCATCATTGCATCTGTAGAGGATAATTTGAAGCCTATCTGGAAAGTACCCCAAATTATCTTCTCTGACAAAGCTCATCATTTCTTCCACATAATCATTGCCTTTTCCACTCATTTTTTCATTTAAAATCTAAATACATTTGGTAGAGGTGACATACTGTGTTAGTCTGGGTAGACTAGAGAAACAAATCCATAGACACTCATATGGGTATAAAAAGAGCTTTATATACAAGAACAGTTGAATATTGAGAAAACATCCCAGCCCAGTCCAGATCAAGTCCATAAATCCTATGTTAGCCCATACATCTGATACCAATCTATAAAGTCCTCTTCAGACTCACAAAACACATGCAATGACGCCGAATGCAGGAAGATCACAGACCTGTGGGTGGAAAGTCTTGTGGATCCAGTGGTGGTGTAAACATCTCAGCACTGGCATGGGTCTCCACGTGGCTCCTTCAGCTGCAGGGCTCTAGCATAGCTCCATGTGTTTTGTCATCAGGAATACCAAGCAGA
>NW_022103915.1:32068248-32070676 GCF_000313985.2 Echinops telfairi
ACAAAGCCTTGATATGAGATCTCCTGGGGAAACGTGAAAGAAGAGATTTGTCCCTGAGAACTTTAATTGCCCTTTCAAAGTGAGTGGGGTTTACAATAGACAGTAGACACATCCTGCCGTGACTGCTATGAACTGGGGATGACCGGTGCCTGTCGAGCTGGGGACACTGTGTGCCAGGGTTGTAGGATAGCTGTAGGTTTGTTTTTCCACATCCGGTACAAATATCTCCTCCTCCCAATCTTTCCTGTGACCTCATCCTTTTCTTTTTTGCGACATTTTGTGATTTCCTCAAAAAGGCCTGCTGCTGTCTCTGCCCTCTAGGTCCCCTTGTGACTGGGAGGGCCCTTTTGGAGCCTGACTTATCTTTAACTTCATCACTTTTCCGGTGGCTCTATTTATTTCTCCCTGTAATGCAGCTATTCATAACCATTTTTAGATACATAATCGAATGACATGGAATAACATATCGGCTGGCCGAAAGAGCAGATGAAAATATATTACAGTACTCCATTTGAGGATCTGTCTGAGTACGGTGGTGTGTGGATGTGTATGAAGTGTATGGGTATTGTGCACTGACAGGTCTACTGGAAAAGAGTTTAGGAGTCTGAAACTACAATATTTAACAGAGGTTATTTCTGAGTCGTGGGAGTTCATGTGATTATAATTTTCTTTTTGCTTATTTATATGTTCTGGCTTTTAGATGAGGAATATATATCACTTGTATAATTAAATAATAGTGTGTGTGTGTGTGTTTCCCTTTTTAAAAATAAGCATTTCCTAACGTCTCATTTTTCCTAGATCTTTAATCATTGTTTGACTTGACTTTATAAATTCCCTTTTTAAAAAAACCAAAAGAACTTGACCCTTAGGTTATAGAAGTTAACAATTGCTCTTCATAGAAGTTGCTATAGAAAAGAGGTTGAAAAGAACCAACCCCATCATTGCATCTGTAGAGGATAATTTGAAGCCTATCTGGAAAGTACCCCAAATTATCTTCTCTGACAAAGCTCATCATTTCTTCCACATAATCATTGCCTTTTCCACTCATTTTTTCATTTAAAATCTAAATACATTTGGTAGAGGTGACATACTGTGTTAGTCTGGGTAGACTAGAGAAACAAATCCATAGACACTCATATGGGTATAAAAAGAGCTTTATATACAAGAACAGTTGAATATTGAGAAAACATCCCAGCCCAGTCCAGATCAAGTCCATAAATCCTATGTTAGCCCATACATCTGATACCAATCTATAAAGTCCTCTTCAGACTCACAAAACACATGCAATGACGCTGAATGCAGGAAGATCACAGACCAGTGGGTGGGAAGTCTTGTGGATCCAGTGGCATAGTAAGCATCTCACTGCTGGCAGGGGTCTCCACGTACCGCTTATAATAGATCATTCTTCTTTATACGTGTTTTCTCTCGGAAGAGAGGATAACAAAAACTGGCCATAAAGGGGATGGGAGATATAAAAGAAAACAAATTTCAAAAGGCAGAGGTTCTAAACCAGGTGTGATTTTGCCTGGAGATGGTTGGTTTGTCACAAAGGTCGGCAGTGCTACAGGCAATCCTGGGCACAGGCCAGTGGTGTTGATACAGCACAATACAACCCCTCAACCCAGTACCAAAAGTCTATACCAGATTGGGAAATGCAGGAATAGATGTTTGCATGGCAACTTGTCAGTAGCATTATTTGCATATTTTTGACCAACTTCTAGCAATCTATCCTTTAAAAAAAGCCACCCATGTGTACAATTAGGTGTGTGTGTTCATTGCTTATAATTTCAAATTTGGTAATTATTTAAATACCTATTAATCAGTAGTTTTTTACAAAGGTAACAATGACCCCTTCAGGCCTGGAATGGAACTCAACCCAGTGGCTTGACTTTCAACTAGCAATAGACAAGCCTACAGGTGGACACTAGCCGCAGGGAGGTACACAATCCTTAGAACAATCAACCAAATGGCATTAAAAGGGCAACATTTCCCCAGGGAGAAAGATCAGAAGGCTAGAAGGACAAATGAAACTGGGAAACCAAGAGAGGCAGTAGGAGGGGGACTGTTGTATTAGGGGCATTGCAATCCACGTCACAAAAGAAAATGCATTTGAATTGTGGAAGGGAAAACCAATTTGCTCTGAAAACTTTCACCCAAAGCACAATAAAAGGAAAACCAAATTACAGGGCAATATGTATATTGCCCTATTTTTGGTTATTATTAAGCACACCCATATAACCCATTTACATTGATACTAAATGTAGTGTCTCTAAACCCATCCATGTGTGTGTTTATATCTGTATACTTGGGTATGGAAAGATACTCAAATTGCCTTTTAGAAGTGGGATTATTGACAAAAGAAGAATTTTCTTTCTATTGCATGTTTCAATTTATACATCTTTTTATTATTTTGCTTAAGGTATAAGGA
>NW_022103915.1:32071977-32073681 GCF_000313985.2 Echinops telfairi
ACGACGTTCGGAATGATGAATTTGAAGATGTTCACGTTGCGTTGGACCAAATTAAGACGACTTTCTCCCTCCTGCTGACGAGCTCCAGCAGTGATAATTACTAACTTGGAATTTGCTGTTACATCATAGTCTTTGCCAGAGACGATTTTTGGTGTTCGAAGGAAAAGGCTGCCATGCTGGAGATCCATCATTTCACCCTTCAATTTGTCTTCCATGACGTCAACAAGGGCAAGTTCGTCTGCCAAGTCCTTCATCAAGATACTGATGGCACAGGCCATGCCCACAGCACCCACCCCAACGACTGTAATCTTATTCTGGGGGGCCTGTTCTTCCTTCAGGAGATTCTGAATCAGCTGGTCCTTCAGAGTTGCCATGGTGCTTTTGGAAGAGGAAGGAACCAGACTGCACGTCGGGCGAGCGGGAGGCGAAGGAAGCAGACAGCGGCAGCAGGTCCGGAGCTCGATCTTGTAGGTCTTTGAAAAGCTTTGGGGGGCCCTTTTTCAGAAAAAGACAAGTAAGTTACAAGAATAAAACTATTATACAAATCAATATTTATTTACATTAAGATGCCATTACTACAAATTACGAATTTAAAGAACTTACCAAAAACTCAAACATTACAAAATCCTGAAAAATCATATAATATTGTTAATGAAATGACACGCCTCTTATTCCACCCCTCACCCCACCTCCCACCGGCCTCAAATTCTTGCGTGTATATTTTTTAATTATTCTTTATATTAAAGGATTTTGTAATATGTTCCATCCAAAACCCATTGCTGTCAAGTCTAATCTGACTCAAAGTAATACTATAGCGTAGGGCAGAACTTCCCCATAGTTTCTAAGGCTGTGGTCTTTATGGATACAGACTGCTACGGTTTTCTCCAGTGAAGCAGCTTGTAGGCTCAAGTCACTGACTTTCAGTTAAAAGCCCAGAGTTTAACCGCTGTACCACCCAGGTTCTTTTCCTGTTCTATGTGTTGTTAGTTCCCGTCTAGACACTGAGTTTTTGCCATACGTACAACAGAATGAAATACAACCCGGTCTTGTGCCATCCTCACAATCCTGCCCATGTTTGAACCTACGGTTGCAGCCACTGTGCTGATCTGTCTTGCCAAGAGTCTTCCTTGTTCCCCTTACCCTCTACTCTACCAAGCACGATGTTTTTCTCCAGGGACTGGTCCCTCTTGAGAACATGTGCATAACAAAGTACATAAAATGAAGTCTCGCCACCGTTGCTTCTATGGAACATTCTAGATGTACTTCCAAGTACATTCATCTGGCAGGTCATTCGCATGTTCAATATTCTTTGCCAGCATCATTATTCAAAGCCCGCAATTCTCCTTTGGTCCTTTACTCCCTGTGCAGCTTTTGCATGTTTGAGGCCATTGAAAATATCACGGCTTGGATCAGCCACACCTTAGTCTGTACAGTGACGTCTTTGCTTTTTAACATTGTAAAGAGGTCTTTTGTGGCAGATTTCCCCAATGTAATCTGCTATTTGATCTCTCTTCTTTTTTTTTAGCTTTATCATTTCTATTTATTTATTTGAGAAATTATATTATTGGGGGCTCGTACAACTCATCACAATCCATACATACAATGAACCCTCGTTTATCACGGTTAATCGGTTCTAGACCCTACCGTGATAAATGAAATTCCGCGAAGTAGGATTCCTTATTTGTAAATCAAATATTTTCGTAG
>NW_022103915.1:32073781-32080820 GCF_000313985.2 Echinops telfairi
TTCTCACATCTGCTTTGGTCTTTTTATGGCATCAAGCGTGTACAGTATGAGCCAATCAGTGGCAGTAATGACAGAGCATGCGCTGTTACGCAAAAACCGCGATAGAGGAAGCCGCGGAAGTCGAAGCGCGAAGGCGAGGGTTCACTGTATATCCATTGTGTTGAGCACATTTGTACATTTGTTGCCAACATTCTCAAAATATTTTCTTTCTACTTGAGTCCTTGGCATCAGCTTCGCATTTTTTCCCTCATGAACCCGTGATAATTTGTAAATTTTTTTTTTTTCATGTCTTACATTTTCTTGACTGCTGCTTCCATGGCTATTAATGGCAGATCGAAGCAAGACGAAATCCTTGATAATAACAAGTTTTCTATCCTTATGTGCTTATCGGCCCAGTTGTGAGAATTTTTGTTTTCTTTCTATTAAGTTGTAGTTCATTTTGATCTTTGACCTTCATCTGTAAGTGCTTCAAGCCCTCTTCACTTTCAGCAAGGAATGTTGTGTCATCAGGTTGTTAATGAGTCTTCCTCCAATCTTCATGTCACTTTCTTCTTCACATAGTCCAGGTTCTCATATTATTTGCTCAGCATACAAATTTAATCAGTATGAAAAAAGGATGCTTACACCTGGTGACATAGTGGTTAAACACCGGGTTCCCAACTTCCCTTATTTGAAATCATGCACTAGCCCCTTCCTCTGTTAAACAACTGCCTCTTGGTTTGTGTATGAGTTCCCCATTAGCACAATTAAAATAAAACAAGAAACCAAACTCATTGCCATCGAGTTGATTCCAACTCATAGCAGCCCGGTAGGACAGCGTAGAACCGCCTCGTTGAGTTTCTGAGACTGTCACTCTTACTTGTAGCGGTAGAAAGGCCGTCTTTCTCCCACCCAGCAGTCGGTGCTTTCAAACGCCTGACCTGGCGCGGAACCACTACAGCAATGACGTGGTCTGCAATTCCCATTATCTACCATGTTAACCCTTGGATTTGTGATCACCCACACAGTCAAAGACCTTTGCCTAGTCAATAAAGCAAAAGTATGTCCCTCATCGAAGCTGCAGTTGCTTCCACGTAGCTGCTGTAGTCAAAAAAGAGCCCACAGTGAGTTTTTCTTGACAGTCGCCGTTCGGGTTACTGTAGCCGATCAGCAACATTTTAGGAAAAGACATTCCCTTACCGTGTCAGCCATTCTAGTCAGAGTGAGTCCTTCATTAAAACGGGCATGCTTTCTGAAGCCAGCCGCAATGCCGACGACGGCTTGCATGTACAGTAAGCACAGTGAGGGCTGGGAAAGTCACGGACCTGAAGCTTAATCAGGACTGAAGCTGAAGCACACAGTAAGAGCCACCTCATGTTGAAAGCTGAAACGCTTGATGCAGGTGTCCTTAAAAATATAGGTTATATGTAGATCCGATAACAAGGATCTACATATAACCTCCTCCCTGGAGGACAGACAACAGAAAAGTGGGTGAAGGGAGACGTCGGACAGTGCAAGATATGACAAAATACCAATTTATAAACTATCAAGGGTTCATGAGGGAAGGGGAAGGGGGGAGGGAGGGGAAAAATGAGCTGATGCCAGGGGCTTAGGTGGAGAGCAAATGTTTTGAGAATGATGAGGGCAATGAATGTACAAATGTGCCTTACATGATGTATGTATGGATTGTGATAAGAGTTGTAAGAGCCCCTAATAAAATGATATATATATATATATATATATATATATATATCGGCTGGTCTCCAACCTTAGTTACTGAGGAGCAGTCAGGTCAGGTCATCCAGGACTATTGGTGTTCTGTTCTCATCCCAACTGTGCTGAAGATCCCAGGATACCTGAGATTGGTGATCTCTGGTGGAAAAAAACTGTGACAGAGAGCGGAACCACGTGCCCTGGGACCTGGATATCCTTGCTTTTCCTGCTTGTTAAAGAAATTTGAAGAAGTAGTTGTGCTTTTTAAAAATCTGGCTTGTAAAACAGCCTTGAAATGTGATGAAGCACAAAAGAACTAAGAGTTTTGAGCATTGAAGCACTATGAGAAGAAAGAACTCCAAGCAGGCCATTTTATATGCAGCAGAAACATTTTAAAATGTACCTGGCTTACTAAATAAAAAGACTTGTGGGAGTGGAAAAAGTAAAGCAAAAGTAAACATCTGTCTTGTATTCTCTACTTTCAGGCAAGATCCATCTGACATCAGCAATGATATCCCTTGTTCCACATCCTCTTCTGAATCCAGCACTTCTGAATCCAGAACTAGCAGTTCCCTGTTAATGTACTACTGTAATCACTTCTGAATTAGCTTCAGCAAAAATTTACTTGCAGGTAATAGTTCCGTTTCCACACTCTGTTGGATTGCCTATCTTTGGGGTGGGCACAAATAGAAACCTCTTCAAGTCTTTTGACCAGGTAGCTGTCTTCCCCATTTCTTGGCATAAATGAGTGAGCACTCCCAGCATTGCATACATGTGTTGTAACATTCCATTGCTTGCATGTGGAAGCCTTCGGTATTGAAACTGGAAGCTGGAGCTTGTTCTCCAGTTCTTTCAGCTTGAGAAATGTAGCGTGTGGCCTACCTTTGGGCGTTTTAACTCCAGGTCTTGGCACATTTCATGTTAATACTCTGCCTTCTTGAGCTGTCCTGTGAGCGCTTCCGTTCAGATCTTTCATGTCATCGCCTCTATCTTTCACGTTAGCCACTCGACAGTCTAGCATACGTTTTAGAGTTTCTTCTCACATCTGCTTTGGTCTTTTCTTTCCTTCCTGTCTTTTTAAAGAGCTTTTTTTTGCCTTGTGTATGATGTCTTTGATGTCATCCCACAACTCCTCTGGTCTTTGACCTTTAGTGTTCAGTGAGTCAAATCTATTTGTATTCAAGTGGAATACACTTAAGGTCATATTTTGGATCTTGTGGACTTGTTTTCATTACTTTCAGCTTCAACTTGAACTTGTATTGGAGCAAGGGTTCCACAATTGGCCCAAGCCTTGTTCTGATTAATGATCTTGAGCTTCTCCACCGTCTCAGATGTAGTTGATTTGATACCGTTGTATTCCATCTGGCAGGATCCTAATATTTTGTTGCTGTTTATGTTGTTGGAAAAAATGGTATTGCCAAAAGAATAGGGCATTGGTATTGTAAAATTCTATTATGTGATCACCAGCATCCTTTTTGTCCCCAAGGCTGTGTTTCCCAATTGCTGTAATTATTCCCATCACCAGTAATTATCCATGCATTTTGATAAACTTCAGACTGTAGAAGATGGTAAAAATCTTTAATTTCTTCATCTTTGTCATTTGTACTTGGTATGTAAATTTGAGTAATAGTCATTTTAACTGGTCTTCCTTCCAGGCCAATAGATAATAGTCTGTCATGGACAGCACTACACTTTCTGATCTCAAAATATTCTTTTTGATGATTAATGTAACATTATTCCTTTTCAACTTATCTTTCCCATCATCATACACCATATGAATGTCCAATTCAAAATGTGAACACCTGTCCTTTCAGCTAACAAATGGATAAGATCTTGATCTTTGTGTGGTCCATTTCTCTTTTGACATCTTTAAATTTTCCTAGATTTTTTCTAAGATTCATACTTTACACGTTCACGTTCTGATTATTAATGGCTGTTTGCTGCCGGTTCTGCTCATGTTGAGTTGTGCTACTTCAGCAAATGCAGGTACTGAAAGCTTTACTTCTGGTCAACTCTACTTTGAAACGGCAGCTCTTCCTCAGTAGTATTTTAAGTGCCTGTCAATTTGACAGGCTCATTTTCTGGCACTGTGTCAGATAATGTTCTGTTGCTATTCATAAACTTTTCACTGGCCCATTAATTTTTTTTTTAAGAAGTAGATTGCCAAGTCCTTCCTTCCTAGTCTGTCCCAATATGGAAGCTCCTCTGAAATCGAGGTGAACCCACTGGCCTTTGAAATACCAGTGGTATAGCTTCCAGCATCACAGCAACACACACGGCACCATAATTCAACCAACTGACAGTGGAGGGGTAATCATATTCTATAGAGAGATTACAAAGTTAATTATCTTTTTGTGTGGTTGCAAAATTTGTTTTTGTTATTTATAGTAGATACATAAAATGTTTGAGTGCACACAGAATATCTCACATCTGGATACATTCTGGGACTGAATTCCTTCCGGAAAACAAAATGCATTTGTAATTGTGTATGCTGAGTTATCAGGAAAACAAAATGCATTTGTAATTGTGTATGCTGAGTTATCAGGAAAGAATGTTGTGTTGTTTGTTTGTTTTAACTGGGTTTCAATGAGAACAAAATTCTTTCACGTTTTATAACTATAATGATTAGAAGAACTTTCCATTTTGCCCAGTACATTTCAAATCTTCTTCTTCCTTCACCATCCACATACTCTAGTGGGGCATCAAAGGGCATGTTCTTGTCAACCTGTAGTTGAGAGTAGTCATGTCAGTGTTGTATCCTTAAACTCAAGAGGTGGCCAACAGGTAGCTTTTGCAGGCTATGCGTACAGAACTTAGATATTCCGTCTGGGGTATCCATGTGTACATGTGTGAGGTTCTCAGAATGTGAGATGGAGCTTGCTATAAGAGGAAAAGGAGGGTAAGCTATAGGCCAGTTTTCCTTATGCTACCATGTTATGGTTCAGAATTTTAGAGATTGAACGTTCCAAATTCAGACCTAATGTTCTTGTCAATGTAAGTGATAGAATGTATTTTCCTCAACAGTTTATTAGCTTGGTTTATAACATTTAAATATTTAGCCTTATAGTATGTGCTCTTCTCTTTGTACTTTTGCCTCAGATTGGGAATTTGGGGAAAGGGAGGATATATATCTTAATATTCCCTGGTCATACAGATAATTTATATTTTAGGCCGCAGAACTTAAAGCCTCATGGGATTTTTTAACCTAGGGATGAGCCTGACCATCATCACATTGGTTTATAGAGCTGAAAGAGGGCAGTACTGTGTCCTGAAGGACTGTTTGCAACGAGCGAGTCTACCTCCTCAGCACATTCTATAGAAAAGGCCTGTTAGTCATAGCTACAAGAATGTCACATAGCTTCCGCTACTTCAGGATGGTATAAAGATGTAGAAATCACAGACTAAACACAAAGGACTCACTGCCGCCAAGTCAATGCTGAGTCAGCATCCCCTATAGGACGGGAGAACTGTCCCTATGGGTTTCCGAAACTGTAGCTCTTTACAGGAGTAGAAAGAACTACAACCTTCCATATGGATTACAACTCAATGTAAAGAGGACCACAGTCCTTCACAACTGGACCAATAGATAACATCATGATAAATGAAGAAAAAAATTAAAGTTGTCAAGGATTTTGTCTTACTTGGATCCACAATCAATGCTTATGGAAGCAACAGTCAAGAGATCGAAGGACACATTGCACTAGATAAATCTACTGCACAGACCTCTTTAGAGTATTGAAAAGCAAAGATGTTACTTTGAGGACTAAGCTGTGCCTGACCCAAGCCGTGGTATTTTCGATTGCCTCATATGCATGTGAATGTTGGACATTAAATAAGGAAAACTGAAGAAGAATTGAGGCATTTGAATTGTGGTGCTGGAGAAGAATGTTGAAAGTACCATGGACTGCTAAATGCACAAACCGATCTATTTTGGAAGAAGTATGGCCAGAGTGCTCCTTGGAGGCAAGGATGGCAAGACTTTGGACATGTTGTCAAGAGAGACCAGTCCCTGAGAAGGACATCCCATTTGGCAAAGTGGAAGGGCAGTGGAAAAGAGGAAGGCCCTCCAGGGGATGAGTTGACACCTATGTGCAACAATGGGCTCAGGCATAGGAACAATTGTGAGGATGGCGCAGGAATGAGCAGTGTTTCCGTCTGTTGTGCATAAGGTCATTATGTGTTGGAACCAACTCAGTGGCATCCAACAATGACAACAATCCCAAAGTTTATCACACAGATGCCAAAGCTTTCTTGAGTGAGTAGTTCAGCCCCGTTCTCCATGTAAGGCTTTTGACAAAGGGCATAGGGAGGCAGATCTTGAACTCTTAGATTCTATTTTCTTATTGGGTACAGTAGTTCCTAGAACTGTGCTGATGAAACCTGGTCCAGGGGATTTTCTTTGTGGGTTTACCACTCACCTGACACAACATTTGGCATATATACTCATGTGTCCCTCTGTCTCTGCAGCCTGTGAAGCCTCGCACGCCAAATCCCTGGTCACAGAGTCCAGTCCTGGCCCCGAACAAAAGAGGCAGATGTCACCCATCAGTGCTTGTCAAAGATCTACGCACCAGCCGAGAAAAGAGACTAGCAATGGGGCCATTTGAATTTCCTAACAGCTCAGATCTCAGCTGGATAAAAGAAGAGAGAGAAAACTTTTCCCTACAAGGTCATGTCCTCCCACCCTGGGAGAAAAAGATCTATCTCTAGGCTGGGCCCTTCTCTTGTTCCAGGGTGCTGGCAACAGTGGACCTGACTACCTTCTGCTTCCTTAATATTGTACAACCTCTTTGATTGTTATGTTTATAAAGAGGAGGCTATATAACAATATGCCTGTTTTCTTTTGTGCACTGTTTGCACAATGGGCTAGAGACACGGATTTGTTGTAATTACATGAGGTGATAGAACATATTTCTTGCATAACTCAGAAAGGTCATATATTAAATATGACCTGGAGCTCTAAATTTTGCTAGTGTAAAAAGGCCCAGCATCTTTATCTCCTTTAGTTTTGATTGTACATATAAAATATTTGCTATTTTATTTAATTTATTTATTTATTTAAATTTGCTGTTTTAAATGCACAAGTCAAGGGCATTAATTACATTTACAATGCTTTGCAACCATCACTACTATACACCAGAGCTTCAAAAAGTTCATGGAAAAATGGAATTGAAAAATAAACTTTACCACAAGCGGCCATCTAGCTGAGAAGCAACAAAACCTACATGGAAGAAGCACACCAGCCTGTGTGATCATGAGGTGTCAAAGGGATCACGTATCAGGCATCAAATAACAAAAAAATCATATGATTGTGAATGAGGGGGAGTGCAGAGTGGGTACCCAAAGC
>NW_022103915.1:32080920-32104792 GCF_000313985.2 Echinops telfairi
TATCAAAATATATAGCATCTGGGGTCTTACAGGCTTGAAGGTAAACAAGCAGCCATCTAGCTGAGAAGCAACAAAGCCCATATGGAAAAAGCACACCAGCTTGTGTGACCACAAGGTGTCAATGGGATCGGGTATCAGGCATCAAAGAACAAAAAAATCATATGATTGTGAATGAGGGGGAGTGCAGAGTGGGTACCCAAAGCCCATCTGTAGGCAACTGGACATTGCCTTACAGAAGGGTCGCAGGGAGGAGACAAGCCAGTCAGGGTGCAGTGCAGCAACAATGAAACCTACAACTTTCCTCTAGTTCTTAAGTGCTTCCTCCCCCGCACTATCATGATCCCAATTCTGCCTTACAAATCCGACTAGACCAGAGGATCTACACTGGTACAGAAAGGAACCGAAAACACAGGGAATCCAGGACACATGATCCCTTCAGGACCAGTATTGAGAGTATACTGGGAGGGTGGAGGGAAGGTGGGATAGAAAGGGGGAACTGATTACAAGGCTCTACATATAACCCCCTCCCTGGGGGATGGGCAACAAAAGGGGTGAATGAAGACATCAGACAGTGTAAGACATGACAAAATTATAATTTTGAACCTTTGATAAATTATTATTTTCATATCTTACACTATTCGCTGTCTCCCCTTACCCACCTTTCTGGTTTTTGTCCCCATGGGGGTGGGGGGTTTTTTCATTGATCATTGTGATTGGTTCCCCCTTTCTCCCCTTTGCCCCCACCCACCACCTACCCTCATGGTATCACTACTCCCATTATTGGTCCTGAAGGGTTTATCTGTCCTGGATTTCATGTGTCAAGGGCTCTTATCTATACCAGTGTACATGCTCTGGTCTAGCCATGTTTGTAAGGTATAACTGGGTTCATAATAATGGGGGCAGTGGGGGGTGGCTTGGGGGAAGCATTAAAGAACTAGAAGAATGTTGTGTATTTCATTGGTGCCATACTGCACCCTGACTGGCTCATCCCTTCCTCGTGACCCTTGTATGAGGGGATGTCCTATTGTCTACAGATGGACTTTGGGTCTCCACTCTGACCTCCCTGGTTTGCATCGATGTGATTGTTTCCTGTGGGTCTTCTGATACCTAATACCTGATCCCATCAATACCTCATGATCCCACAGGCTGGTGTGCTTCTTCCATGTGGGCTTTGTTGCTTCCCTGCTAGATGGTAACTTGAAACCTTTAAGACCCCAGACACTCTATCTTTTAATAGCCGGGAACCTCTAGATGTTTTATTTACATACAATCACACAATATATATCCTTTTGTGTTAGACCCAGCGTCTTGTATGAGCTACACAAAGAACCCAAACTAGAATCCCAAGTGTCTAGGGGAAAAAAAACTTTTTTTCTGATGATGTTTTTGTTTGAAATACAAATCTGGTCTTATTCTAGAAAGCTGTGTTGCATAGTGGGAGATGTGTTGGGCTGGTATCCAACAGTTTGAGACCACCAGCCTTCCTGAAGGAGAAAAAGGAGGCTTTCTACTCCTGTAAAGATTTGCAGTCTTGGAAACTCGCAGGACTTATGCTACTCTGTCTAATAGGGTCACCTGGAGTTCAAATGGCCTCCAGGGCGGTGAGGTTTTGAGTCTTGGTTGAGCAGGTTCTTGAGCAGGGCAATGGGGAACCTATCTCCCTGGACCATTACTAAAAGAAACCAAGCCAGCCAACCCGGTCATTTCCAACTCAGACCTCGTGAGTGGATGCAAACACTTGGAGACCCTTGTCCTGTCACACAGTCACAAAGGTCATGAGTCTCAAGGTACTGCATGCTTATGAAGATTGGAGTATCATGGAACAGCTGCTGAAAACTGCATCTATCAAAAGATAGGATTCTATCATGAAAGCATCTAATGCCCAAAAAACTGCCATGGAAAAGGAGCCACCTAGTACAACGCAGTGTGAAATTAGGCTGTTTTTTCTTTTCTCAATTCTTTTTGCTCTGTCTAGCCCTAAAAAGCTATTCAAAGATTAAAATAATGGTGGTGTGAATCCTCTCTCCTATTTTGCTCCATAATCATGTCCCTTCTTCAGGTGGCACTATTATTGTTAGAAATATAAAAAGCAGTATCTACCAATGTACTTTTAATGCCTATGAAACCCAGGCTGGGGGTGGTCACGGCTGGGAGGTGGTTTAGAGCCTATCCATCAACTATGTAACAGAAAATTTTAGATTTCCTTATATAATCTATGATAGTTATGAATAAACCACGAATCCAATAAGCATTATCACATACATCATAGTTAATTTCACATCTATGCAACTTAAGGATTCTGACATCTGACTGCCATGAGGTGTTAGAAATGATGAATAATTCTATACAAGTACTTGGCCCCTCAGTCTTTGAGTGTGTCATTTACTGGTGAAAGGACTTTATTGTGCACTCTGCATTGCTGGCAAGAACAAGAGAGCCGAACTAAACCTTTCCGCCCAGCAGTCAGCAAGACTGTACAGAGGGTCTATTAGGCCGTCAGTATTGTGGGAAATGCAGCAACAGTAGGAGAAGAAATGGCCCTTGTCCTTGAGGCATTCACCAGGTTTTTTATTAGATGCCCACACAAGCACCTCCCAAAGACAATATGCCTAATCTCGTGAAAAGCTTGTGGAACATAGCAGATGTGCTGTAGGAGTTCAAGGGTGGTGAAGGGGGTTGGGTGGTAGAGTAGTCATGGAAACACGGACTTGTGCTGGATCTGAGACTGCACATGACTTTGGCAGAAGAGGGGTGGAAGGACCTTCTAGGTGTGGGGATTGGCACGACACAAAAGGCCAGAGGAAGGAAGGAGCTTGGCTGAGTTCCACGACAGCTCACTTTTCATCTGTTCCCCAAGTGTTTCCCTTGTTGATTCATGATGGAGAAACTGGGCATCCACTTCCTTACTCTTATGCTTTTGCTAATATGTTCATATTAACGTTATGATAACAAAACGCTCTAGAAGCTCCACAATCCTCTCTAAATGGCTCTACCTGCCTCATTGGCTGAGGCCTTGGTGATTCTGTTTCCTCACAAAATGTTTCCTTTTTGTAGCTCTTTAATCTCTCTTATTTCTGGGACAGCCATTCATTAATTCACCAGTTGATTAGACAAGTGGCTGAACTCTATGCTGCCATAAAAGAAAGTATCTGGCAAAAGGCTCAAATAGTGATTTCCCCAAAGAGGACATTCAAATGACCACCAATCACATGAAATGATACATGATTAGCCATCAGAGGGATGCAAATCAAAACCACAAGGAGACCTCATTTCACTTCTATTGGGATGGCGAGAGTATAACAATTTTTTTAATTATAAATGTTGGTGTGATTAAGGGGATATTGGAGCACTTACTCATTGCTGATAGGAATGGAAAATGGTACAGCTATTTTGGAAAACAGTGTGGTATTCCTAAACAAAGCTAAAACTAGAACTACCATATGACCCAGAGATTCCCCTCCTAGGTATATACAGTGAACCCTCGTTTATCGCAGTTAATCGGTTCTAGACCCTACCGTGATAAATGAAATTCCGCGAAGTAGGATTCCTTATTTGTAAATCAAATATTTTCGTAGTTAGAGCATAGAGGACATGAAAAAGCACCCTTTAGTCACCATTACACTCGTATTACCCAATTTATTAAACGAAAAAGGGAAAATACAGTAAAACATTTTGGACGTTACAATGATCATTTATTATTTATTATATTATTTATGGCATCTAGTTTACAGTATGCAGAAGAGGATTCTGGTTGAGGTTTGTCTGCTGTAAAACGCTGATAGAGCTGCCTTGCCTTCTCCCGGATGACTATCGAATCCAACGGAATGTTTTTCTTGCGCCTGTCATTGATCCAAACGGCTAGGACAGACTCCATTTTTACTATGAACTTATTACGACTTGTCACGATGCGCTTTGCTTCCTTGTTGAAAGTGAAAGTAGCCGTAGCACGGATGTCTTTTTCTTCTTTACGGATGGAGCAAACGGAAGACTCATTCAAGTCGAAATGGCGTGCAACCTCCACGATTTTCTTGCCATCTTTGATCATATCCAAAAGTTTTACCTTTTTCTGGATGGTGAGCATCTTCCTCTGGCGCTTATTTTTATTGTCAGAAGGCTTAGAAGAAGCAGCTCGTTTAGGAGCCATCATAGGGCTTAGATAAAATTTCTTAAAAATCGCAAACAATTACAGTACACTGTACAAAAGCAAAAATGCATCTGATATGTAGCTCCGATATGTAGCGATGCAGACAGAAGCGTGTACAGTATGAGCCAATCAGTGGCAGTAATGACAGAGCATGTGCTGTTATGCAAAAACCGCGATAGAGTGAAGCCGCGGAAGTCGAAGCGCGAAGTGGCAAGGGTTCACTGTATACCCAAAAGACTTGACAAGAGAGGCTCAAAAGAGACTTATGTGCCAATGTCCATTATAGCCATACAACAGCTAAAGGTAGAAGCAGACAAGTAGATAAACAAAATGTGGTGTATACACACACGGAAGAATATTCACCAGTAGGTGAAATGAAGTCCTGGCACATGCTACAGGATGGATGGAGCATGAAGACACGATGCTGAGTGAAGTAACCAATCACAAAGTGGCAAATACTATATGACTTCATTTACATAAAAAGATAAGAAAAGGTAAATATATAGATAAAAGTTTATTCCTAGCTACCAAAGGCAGGAGAGAGGGAGGAAGAGAAGTTAATGGTGAGGGGGAAATCACATTGATTAAAGGTAGTTTTGCACAGCTGATGACTGTAATTGCTGTCAATAGGCTGTACAACTATTAAAAAATGAATAACTGTCTAAAAAGGAATGATGGCAACACATGCACATATGCCAGGTACAGTTTTGATGTATGGATTGTAATAAGCATTGTAAGAGCTCTCAGTAAAATGATTTTAAAAATGAATTGGCAAAACGTGTCAATATTGACAACGACAAAAGGGAGAGAGTAGCTGTTGAGGCTGCTTATGTACAACCAAACACCTCATGGGGTTTGGTTCTTGGGTTTGGAGGTTTAGGGCCATGGTTTCATGTGACATCCCATTTACTGGCATAATATTATATTTAGTGCTTTTGTTCTACCCCCTCAGTTCGTTACATAGAACCTGGGGTCTTAAATCAGGAAGAACAATTGGCCCCTATTCACCTGAAGTAACAGAAGAAGAAGCGCCATGCAATGGAGGAGGATGTGGAATGTGTGAACTGCCTCAGCGAACAACTGCCTGTTTTGCCATGAGATCAGAAACACTAGATGGTGCTCAGCTCCCATCGTTGAATTTTCATCAAAGATTCCATGGGGTCATCTTGCTCAAAATGGGGACAAATGCAGATCAGCGTGGACTCCTTACTTTCTGAAGTCATGAAAGGTAGGTAGATGAACCTCTCAAACTATTGTCTTGAGATCATTAAATACTAAACCCGAAATATCTCTTAAAATTTTCTTACAGTGAAACAATAGTTTAGTTTAACTAGTAAAAAAAAAAAAATCTGTTTTGGACGCTAGGCTATTTTAAGAACTGTATGGGATCAGATTGACAACAGCAACTCAAAAGATGAGATAGGAACTTTAAGGACCAGTGAGTTTATGTTAATGATGGAGGAACAACTCAGAAAAAGAGGGTGAGAATCATTGCATAACTCAAAGTATATAGTCAGTGTCACTAGATTACATGCAGAAACTGTTGGATTAGGGTATATTTTGCTGTCCGTGTTAACAACAAGAAGAATATAAATAAAATTTAACTAAAAAAACCATTCATGGTCTCGAGGCCGATTCTGACTCATAGCAACCCTCTAGGGCAGCGCCGAACTGCCCCAGAGGGTTTCTGAGGATGTAACATTTTATGGGAGAAGAAAGTCTCATCCTTTTGTGGAACAACTGGTGGTTTTGAACTGCTGGCCTGGAGGTTAGCAGCCCGACACACAAGCCACTATACCGTCAAGGCTCCTCAAGTAAAACTGAGTGGTGGAAAGATGAACCAAGGGAAAAAATCATTAAGCAGGGCCCCAAGAAAATGTAAACCTTTGATTCATCTTGCAACCAAGATTTTCTTTATAATCTTTTGGTAAAATCACCCTCCAAAGGAAGAAGACTGTGCTCATAAATCCTACTCATTTTTTGACATCCAAGAATTACACAAATTTTAAAATAAATGTACTAAGTACATAGAATAATTTTTTTAAAGAATGTTGAAGGAATACAGAGTCACTGTACCAAAAAAGAATTGGTCGACTTCCAACTATTTCAGGAGATAGTCTATGATCGAAAATGGAAAGTACTGAAGGAAGGCGTCCAAGCTGCACTGAAGACACTGGAAAAAGATGAGGCTCCAGGAACTGACAGAATACCAACAGATATTTCGGCAAATGCGTGCAAGACTGGAAGCGGTCACTCAAGTAAACCAAGCAGGCTGGACGGCAGATAACTGGCCAACTGACTAGAAGCATATCTGTGCCTATTCCAAAGAAAGCTGATCCGATGGGATGTGGGACAATACGGTTGAGATTTTTATTGGAACCAACTTAGCAAATGTCATCAATATATTTAAGAACATTCCAATAGATGAGACTAAAACCACATAGCTCCCACTTCAAAAGAAAAGAAAGCATCCACGTATGTGGGCCAACCTGTGGGGGAAACAGTGTTGCCCTCCTGGTCAAAAATTCCTGAGGGAGTTTTTCTTTTTTTTGAGCCCAGGTTTATGTTTTCATTGACTAGTTCCTAAGCCATCTCAATTAGCGTCCTTTCGTGAAGTGCAACTGGAATCA
Organism: Echinops telfairi; assembly: GCF_000313985.2. NCBI lineage: Eukaryota > Metazoa > Chordata > Mammalia > Afrosoricida > Tenrecidae > Echinops > Echinops telfairi. Next base: position 32,087,695 of record NW_022103915.1, read on the forward strand.
TGCCCCAGACCAGACCAAAAGCAAAGTGGAGGTGATGTGGATCCGAAGGAAACTGGAATTATAGTTCAAGAAAGCTATTTTTTGTTTTTACTTACTTTTCAAGTGTACATTGAAAGTTTTTTCATGACCATGAAAGGTCTCCTTGAGCAATATATTGGGCAGCGTAGTATAGTAGACAGAACACAGATTTGGGGGTCAAACACATCTGAGTCCAAATTCTTAACAGCTGTGAGACCTTAAGCACTTTGCTTCTCAGATCCCTTTTCTTTATTAGAAAATGAGACAGTAATGTTTTACTAGACAGAGCTGTGTTTTTTTTCCATTATTAAAGGTCCCCCCCCAAAAAATAAATAAAATAAAGGCTCCACCTTCTCCCATGATTATAAAGAGTTTATTAAGGAAGTTAACAAGTTGTAATGCCAGTAAGAAACGTTCAGCATTAGGTTGTTTATCAGGACATGTTACAAACTTTTGTCAAGTCAGTTAACAAATGCCCAAATGGCATACCACTCTGGTGTAAGCCTCAATTTGAAGGCATTCAGTTTAAGTTCCCTGGGTCAGCAAACCCAGCTCTCTGAATTAAGTGCCCAGAGGCACCCCACTACAGTAAGCCGCAGCCTAAAGGCATTCAACTCCACCTCCATGGGTCAGCAAATTCAACAGCAATTAAGTGCCCAGAGGCACCCCACTTTCACGGGGCACTAATACCCCAGTCATTTACTGAGTGGCTATTATGTTCTAGGCATGAGTCTCAGTCTAAGGATACATCAGTGACCGGGACAGTCACGACTCTACATTATATGTGATGCCCAAAATTGAGATTTTGGTATAAAATCACCTCAAGGTTAATGTTGGTCGTTCATTTAAAGGTATTAAAAACAGTGTAAGTTATGCTATGCTCAATACATCTGTGAGTCAAATTTGAGCCATGGGCTGACAGTTTGTGACCCCAGGTGTAAGCTTTTCAGATGAGAAGTTTCCAGGATAATGCTCACTTGGTTAAATCCAGTTGGCACCTCAATCTGTTCCCCAGAACCAACCAAAAAACAAACAAACACACAAAAAACCTTCCCCATGAAATTATCCCAGCAAGTAAGGGAGCCAGGCAGTGGTCTGGAGCCCATCCACCTCTCTGTGACTGCTGCCTGCCTCCCTGCCCAGAGAAGCCCCATTCATTCTCCAAGTTTGGACTGAGTACCTCAAGAGGGGTTTGGAGCAGGCTTGTTAAGATTATTTGTCCTCTGGGACCAACCTAGGAGAGTCTCCGATGTTTGAATTTACACCCTTTGGGTTTCCCTTTGATCCTGATATCTATTAATTCTATCATTTTTGACCAAACATGCAAGCATGGAATAGCAGTATAGTCGACCTCTTGAACTCAAAAATGGATGGCTATTACATTGAACTGATTTTCAGTTCTGGAAAAGAGCTGAAAGGCAATGGATGGGTTTAGGAAGGATTTAGTTACCCATGGTCTCAGAAAAGAAAAGAAAACATTTTAAAATTTCATTTGTATCTATTAAATCAGAGTACAGCAAGCTCACATTATTCATTTATCTGTCTACAGAGTAGTAGGATATAAAGCTCTGGCAAGGGGAATTTAGAAAGAGGATTTTGGGAATCAATGCTTTCATTTGACTACACTCCCTCTTCTTGTTGGGAGTGCTTCTGCTCACAGAGCAATAGAATTCTTTAATGTCTTCAAGTTCGATCGTCTCACCGTGGAGCACAGCAGGCCCACAAAAGTCTCTACAATGACAATGCAGTGTAGAAGAAAGACAGCAGATTCAAGTTCAAATTATTCCTCTGCTACTAATAACTAGGTGACTTTGTGAAAATCACTTTACCCTTCTGAGTACCATTTGTAAGACGGAAGAACAATAATTACCTCATGGGCGATTGCAGTGCTTCACAACCCCGCTTGCCAATTAAAATCTCTTTCAAAAAAATGTTTCTGTGCCACACCTCCTGCCAATTAAGTCATTATCTCTGGGGCGTAAGGCCCAGCGTAGATTTTAAAAGCTTCACAGGTCATTCTAATAGGTAGCTGGGGTTGAAAATCACTAGTGAGGATTAAATAATGTTAATTATGTAAGGTCGGTACCAAGCAGTCCCCGGGTGTAACCCATAGGAAAGGCTATTATATAAAAAATTTGAAGAACAACAAAAAAAATTTTTTGAAGAGCATACAATGGTTTGTAATCATTGGGCCCTACTTTGTGACACACATCAAAACATTATTATTATTGCTGTATTATGTTACCGATGTATTCGTGTTATCTGGAAGTGTTTTCTTAATGTTTTTTAATGCATAGAAAAGTACACTATATACCACATTCTAAGACAAATATTTGATTGACGTTATATAGGAACCATGCCTAACTTCCACTTTACATACAAATCCGACTTAAAGACAGGCTTAGAATTAAATTTGTTGGTAATTGAGAGATTGCCTATGCTGTTGGCTCCCTTTCTAGTATTTTTCCATCTGCGTTTTAAGATTGCACCACTAGGTGTCAGTTTGACCCTACACGTTACTTCCTGGAAGCCTCTGTTATTGGTTATCAGAGTAACCATCAGGGGCACTACCAAACCTTTTATTGAGTTAGGGTCGCTATGAGTCCTCATGAACTTGATGGCAGGGAGTGAGTAACCAACCACATGCCAGGCACAGTTGTTCAGGGCTCCTTAAATACGAATGAGGTCATATCCGTATATAATTACATAACAAATAGGTAAGAGGACTAAGGTCAGAAAGATTCTGAGATTCAAGTTTCACATTTCCTTCCTTCCTTCCTTCCTTCCTTCAAAAACACAAACACTTTTTATGCACAGAGCACTGTACTTGTTATTGGAGATCCAGAGGCATACCGGTAGTTCTCTTTTGAGAAATAGTGCACTTTTATCCTCCTTTTTGCAAGAATGTTGCAGGTCTGGTGGGTCCCCTTTTGCAGTTGTTCTTGGATTTAGCTATGACTTCTGAAGAACTCAAAAGGCTAAGAAGACCCTCGAGTAGCGTTGCCTAAGATGACTGTTCCCTGTCCCCAGACACTATCATCAAATAACAAAACTTTTTGGAGAGTCTAGCAGGTACCTAGGGAGCCCCGGGGCTGACGAGTTGGACTGCTAACGTCAAGGTGAACAGTTTGAAACTACCAGCCACTCCACCGGAGAGAAAGATGGGGTTTTCTATTCCTGTAAAGAGTTACAGTTTCAAAAACTCAGTAGGGCAATTCTACCCCGACAGGTCCGCTATGAGTCAGCATCAACTCCATGTCCCTGAGGTTGGTTTCTTTTTATTTAGTACCTAGGAGGCTCGAGGCAGCCGCTGTTCTGTTTTGCCCCTGTCTTACTTGCAAATATCCTGAGCAATAAACAATGGGCAGAGAGGTGTACCTAGTTTTTAATCAATAAATATTTTCTGAATGAATGAATGCTTAGTGCTCGGCTAAATATATAAAAAGAACAGCAAGAGTGATGGAAAAATTCAGGAACAGGAAAGGGTGATGGCTGGATAACATAATGAACATAAATAATGTCATTGAACAAAATTAATGTCAGATAAAGATCGTAGAAATAAGCAAGTGCTTTATTAGCTTCTAAACAAGGGGACTGAGAACATTTTGTGGAAATTTTACCATATCTTTTCATGACACTTTCCATGAACCTTTAAAAATCTCTTATTTGCCACAATTAAAAAGGAATGAAGGAAACAAAGAAGGAACAAAAAAGAGCAGCAAAAGAAACGTTTTAGGAAATCTGCTCTTCACCTTCCCATGGGAAGGAAATCCGAACATTGATTTGCTGAAGGCATTACCTTGTCTAAATGCCCCAGCTGATTCAGCCCTGAGCTCATTCCCCGAGACATGAAAGTCTCGTGGATTTTTGAGAACTCTCTGAATGAGCCAAGGATTCGAAGATTATCTTACTACTTGAATTGAGTTGGCATCAACATGATGACAGTGAGTTTATTTGGTTTTTGCGTTTGATTTAACATATGGATCCGGTCTTACAGCTGCTCTAGGATTTGTTCCCATGTCACAAGGATATAGCTTCTGGTGAGTTGTCATCCCCCAGCTAAGCAGTTTGACAATTAGGACCAAAGGAATTACCACGTTAGGCCAGACCTCTGGTGCACGCAAATCGCCTCTTATCTTGAAGGAAAGATTATTTAAGGTAGTGGTCATCACATCTGGTTATAAATCAGAATGAACTGGGAAAGTCTGGTAAAATTAAAATATTTCTCCTTGGGCCCTACTTCAACCTCCTGAACTGGACTCCTTGGAGCTAGCAGGACCTGGGATTCTGATACAGAATCAGGACTGAGAAATGATGGATTTAAGATTCACTCAGCTTCATTTGTGTATGGCTCAGCAAGGAATACATTTATTGCGATCATTTCTGGTTTTTCTTATATTTCCTTCCTAGATAATTAAACACCTTTTCTTTTTTTATATAAATATATTTACATATATATATGCCTTTATTTAGAACTTTTTTTTTTTAAACATTTTATTAGGGGCTCATACAACTGTTATCGCAATCCATACACACATCAATTGTGTAAAGCGCATTTGTACATCATTCTCAAAACATTTTCTCTCCACTTAAACCCCCGACATTAGGTCCTCATTTTTCCCCTTCCTCCCCGCTCCCCTCTCCCTCATGAGCCCTTGATAGTTTATAAATTGGTATTTTGTCATATCTTGCCCTGTCCGACGTCTCCCTTCACCCACTTCTCGGTTGTCTGTCCCCCAGGGAGGAGGTCACACATAGTTCCTTGTAATCGGTTCCCTCTTTCCTACCCATTCTCCCTTTACCCTCCCTGTTTCGCCACTCACATCACTGGTCCTGTAGGACTCATCCGCCCTGGATTCCCTGTATTTTCAGTTCCTATCTGTACCAGTGTACTCCTCTGGTCTAGCCAGACTTGCAAGATAGAATTCGAGTCATGGTAGTGGGAGCGGGGAGGAAACATTTAGGAACTAGAGGAAAGTTGTATTTCTCATTGTTGTTACATCACACCCCGACTGGCTCGTCTCTTCCCCGAGACCCCTCTGCAAGGGGATCTCCAGTGGCCTACTAATGGGCTTTGGATCTCTACTCCCTCCGCACTCCATTTTCTTTTATTTAATAAAAGAACTCCTTTTCATTGTGATTTAGGTAAAGGTCTACAGAACAGAGTTTTACATTCAACATTTCTATAGTTTTTATTTCTACTCATCCATTGAGACCTCTCAATTTACCTTCACTTATCTCACTTCCTCCCAGTGTTTTATTTTTTCTATTCCTCCTCCTTTCCCAAACCTCCATCCTTGAGTAAATGCTGCTCTTTTGATATTAAATGATTGCTTATTCTAATACAGAGGTGAGTTCCGTTCCAGACCTCAAGGGCAAGTTCTTGTTGCGGGTAGGGCATGGGGTAGGGGTTAAGGGTGGTCACACTAGTTTCCATATGACCAGTCAGATTGGTCTCTTTTATGATTTTGAATTCTGTTCCTCAATTTTTCCCCCATTTACTCTAGAATCTTCTAATCAATTCTTTTCAGACCAGTAGGTAGTGGTAGCTGGGCACCATCTAGTTCTTCTGGTCTCAGGGTTGTGGAGATAGATTTTTGTATATTCCATTAGTCCATTGGACTAATTGTTTCCATATATCTTTCCATTTTGAAAACCCTCTGTCAAAAGCTGAAGCAGAATGCCAATTTTCAGAAGATTCTGAGTCACTCAACAAACCCAGTTATTAAAGGCAAACAGGATAGAGAATGAACAAGCAATTCATAGCTGAGAAACCACATGACAAACTTAATAAAGTCTATGAAAACTCTGAAGCATGGGTTCGTAATTCCAAGAGCATTTACCATTGTGGAGTTTCCGGGTCCATGGAAATGTGAAGGAAAGTACCTTTATTTATGGCACCAAGTTTCCTTGACCCTCGAGACATCCCACCAAGAAAGACAGCTTTGGATTCCTGCTTTCCAACCATATCACTTGTTTTAGGGTGTAAAAGAGACCCCAATCTCAAATATAATTTAGGAAGAACATTGATTAAGCCTTAAAAGAGACAAAGATACGACAAAGACACAGACACATCATCCGGAGGAGGGAGCTGTTAGCATGAGGTCGAAAAGGTGTCCTAGTGGCATTTCTTTGTATTATTCCTAGTTTAGCTCTATGGGAACTTTGTAAGTGACTTTGAAATCCTCAGATTTGAGGCTTTGAAAGATGAGTCCATGTTCCTCTTACTTGAGTCACTTGCGAGTCTATAGCTCAGCTCCGTTCACAATCCAGAGCCTGTCCAAGCAGTCACATGCTGTTTATGAACAGCTGTGCCTTTATCAAGTGATCCATTCCACATCAGCTAGACAACCTTTGTGCGACTGTAGGGAAAAAAATAAATCTGTTCCTGCCATGGTTGTGACCGGGAAGCTTATGCTTAGGCCATTCAAGACAGGTAAGAACTTGTTGTAGGTTTGGGTTAAAGTCCTGTTGAGAGTTTAGTCAGCCTATTAGCTTTGAAGAGACAGGGAAGGGAAACAGACTTTCACCTAAGAGCTTAGTGACCAAGGTATTCCTTTGGAATGACAACCCAAATGGTTTGGGGAACAAAAACTAGAGGAGAGTGTAGGGTGGTGAGTTAGTTAATTGTGCCAGCCTGGCCGATAATCACATGTGGTTCTGGTTGAAAGGCGGAGGGATAAATGGGTAGTGAAGCCTCGCCTTTCTAGTTCTCGGGTCTCTTGTTTTGTGATGGTTGCATCGGGTGTAGCTGCCTTAGCAGTTCCCTGTTTCAGCTTGCAAGATGGATTTCCTACAAGACATCCCCAAGGAGAAGCCGCATGGATCTATCCCGATGCAGCCCTGGGTGCTGGAGCAGCCATGTGGAGACCCCTGCCAGTGCTGAGATGCTTACACATTCACTGACTCAGCTTTCCTCCTGCAGTCGGCATTATTGCCTCTGTTTTGTGAGGTGAAGGACTTTGTGGACTGGTGTTGGGGTATGGGTTAATGTTGGACTTGTGGGCTTGGGCAGCATTGGGTTGGGATGTTTTCGTGATGCACATTTTCTTTGCATAAAACTCTCTCTTATACGTGAGTTGCTATGGATTTGTTTCTCCAAAGTACCTAGACTAATACAGGTGGGAACATTAAAAGAGAAAGACAATTCTAGGATTGTGTATCTCCAAATTGAATGTTGGGTGGGTCTGGTTTAATTAACCTCATCAAGTTTCTTTTTGAAAAGTAGCTCCCATATGAAGGGCCACAATTTGGGTGATCATTTTAGAATCTCCAGGTATCCCTTGATGAGTCAGTATCTGAGTTTCCTTATCAAAACGTAGAAGTGAAAGAGTAAGAGGAGTTGGAGGAAAAGTGTTATCAAGTGATAGCCCATGCATCCCACTGGGCAAGTTAGACCTGGTGAGGATCGGTCTGTACAGAAAACTTGCCGGAGCTTAGTTGGAAATTTCTAGTATCTCCAGTGATGACATTTCTGGCTGTATTCTTTTGGAACCTCACCATTGATCCTGTTCTCAACTGGGTTTTTCAGTAAACAGATCTCCAGGGTCGAGTCCATCACGGATGAAAATACTGTGTCCTCTGATTCCAATACCGAAGCTCACAGATGACACTCTGGCTCCTAGATGAGTCAGCCATCAGAGTAATGATAGCTTTCCTTGGCATGTCCTTTCATCTAGAGATTTCAAAGCACCTTGAAAACATCTGCTCATCCCATAGGTGACTGATTACTCCATATCTCTGACATCCATCTTTGGTTTGGTGTCTTCCTGTAAATTGATGGCTGAGCTGGAAATAGAGTATGGGCCTCCTGACTCAAGGTCTCACTCTGGACTCCTGTTCTCCCTCTTTTGCTCCGTGAAGCAGTTTGTGGTCCTCCCACTAGGCGTAGTCCTTTGAAAGGCCCCGTGGATCAGCTCTGCTGGCTGCTTTGCTGTCATCACCTCCCCCGGATTGCATTTCTGGTGCCCTGGCATCCTGGCAACTGGGCTGTGCCTTAGTTGTCCTGGGTGTGAGAATTACAGAAAAGTCCCTTAGGATTCTTCACCATCCCAGGACCATCAAGATACAGCGTCTCCCGACTATCTTCCACCTTCTTGATCTACCCCCCACCTCCCTTCAGCAGCAGAAAGAGGAAACCACATATCAAGAGCCTGTGCAGGAGGGAAGGATGGGCAGGGAAAGGCTCTTTCCTTTGCTCTCTGGTTGCCCTCTTGTTCCTAAGGAAGGGACTAAGGCCACGAACCTTGGCCCCAGGGGGAGGAGGAGGAGCTTAGTCACTTAGGACTTCGGAGCTTTGCTTCCTGCACCCGCTCTGAGGAGCTAGACTTATTTTCCCTGAAGGAGGGGTGATTCAGCACAGACCCCAAAGGAGAAGATTATCTCAGAGTCCGAAGGGGAACTAGCAGAGGGCTACCGCTTGCCAGGTACTTTCATTTCACTTTCAGACCAAAGGGGCTTCACTTCATCAGAGGACACTGAGCTCTCCCTGTTCCCTTGCTGGCAAGGCCCAACGGAGTTTTCTTAACGGAATAACCCTGCCTATAGGATTCCAACAGAGGGAGGCAGCGGGATTCCACATTCAGCATGCAGGGATGGCCCTGCACACACTAGTGGTGAGCTTTATTTAGTCATACTCCATTATTGTGCTTTTACCTACTAATTACTATAACCACTGGTGATCCTTATATGATAATTAGAACCTGGCTTTTTTTATGCTCCCAGAGCACCACCCCAAAACACATGATTGGGGAAGGGACAAGGTTGCTCCTAAAGATATCTCCTGACTCCGTTCACTGATTCACTCACTAAATATTTGGTAAAATATCATGGACTAGACCTGGTGCTAGGCCCTGCAGGCTGCTTTGCTGGGCTGTCATCACCTCTTATTGATTGCATTTCTCATTCCCCGGCATTGTGGCAACTGGGCTGTGCCTTGGTTGTCCTGGGTGTGAGAAGCTTGGAGGTGGTCCCTGGTATCATGATACTGATACATTCATTGCAGGACGAACAGGCCCTGAGCACATTTGCCCGTATCCAAAAGGGTGCCCTCTGGCACCCAGCCCTAGACTAGTTGGGAGCTAGGTTGAGAAAAAAGGAGGCTCTTGTAATAGTGACCTTCAAGGTGATATCTGTTGGATGAATGAGTAGGAGCTGTTTGAATAAATTCCCTAAAATGTAAATTTAAACCCACAGCGTCCTGTTCATGTTAACCCTCTACCATGCTATGCCATTTGCCGTGTCTACTACTTTGCTTCTGTGAAAAAATGTGATGCTACTTTGGAAAAATGTAAAATCCACCACACGTGGGAGATGTAATTATCGTATCTCACCGAACAGAGTATTTTAGGGAGGACTATAGCACCAGGGAAACAGGCAAGCAGAAGGGGTTCTTCTGCTATTTCCACAACCAGGTCAAGTTCTTCATGCCCTTGTGATGGTCCAGGGTCTGTCCTGGGAAATATGTTTGCTTGTCTGGCTCCACTAGAGCTGTGATAAAGAAGCAACACCCTTCTTTATCAGGCACCACACTGACAAAGACACTGATGTCCTTTGGCAGGAAACTAACAGGAAAGGAAAGAAAGCCTACCACTAACTCCACTTCCTGCCGGCGAAATGAAATGGCTGCTTAGTCTGCTGCAGGAAAAGGCTTAACAAATACATACACCATCCCAGTTGTGTAGCCCAGCTTCCCAGGCTGGGGGCGCGCGGGGGGTGGGGGGTCAGGTCCTTCTCTTCTCATTCCTTTCCCTTCTAAAATTGGCCAATCTACCGAGCAGTAGACGTAGAACTTCTCTGGCTGTTGAGAAAGATGGAGACATTCGGGTCTCCTGTGACTCAAACGCACAACAAAAGGAGAGAAGATGAGATAGAGTCTCGGGAAGGGGAACTTGATGTTGACATACACCTCCCCTTTAGGCTCACTGAACTCTTGCAGCAACTTCTGCTTTGAACCTTTTCTGTGCACAAATTTGGTAATGTTTAGAAAGGCAGGGGAGAGGGCAAGTGCAGCTCAGAAAAGCAGTGGGCTTGTTTAAATCACAGCCTCACAGGTGACTTGTTTCGGATGCAAAGGTGTAAAATATCATTATCTGTGAATATTTATTGAGCGCTAACTATGGAGCACCACAGTGGGAGACTGTTTGAGGAGATGGCCCTGGATCTGGAAATAGTTCCAGCTTAAAGGGTCCTAATAGCTTTTCTTCTATATGGAACGTAGACAGAGGAAGAGAACGTGTGCAAATATGGAAGGAAAAGAGGAAATTGGAATAGAAACCTCCAGCCCCAAACAGTGTACTTGGTTTAGGGACCATTTATACTCGGGACATTTCTCTTTTTATCTTTCTCATATGATAATCATGGGTGAGCCCTGACAAATGACTCAAAGTCAAAATAATGGGGTTTCCTTGATTAGATTCCTCATTTCCCATGGCCGCAGGCCAACTCTCAACATCCTTCTTTTAAAAGGAAGCCAGTTTGAAATCATCAGCTGCTGTGGGAGCGAAAGGTGAGGCTTTCTAGCCTGTAAAGATTCACAGTCTTAGAAACTCATAGGGGCAGTTCTACTGTCTTATAGGGTCATTGTGTTGGGCTGGGTTGTCTAGAGAAACAAAACCAGTAACACTCACCTATGTATAAGAAAGAACTTTATACCCAGAAGGCATCCCAGCCCAGTCCAACTTAAGCCCATGGGTCTGCTGTTAGCCGGAGCCCTCTTCAGACCCAGGTCGCTGCAGACTGCTGATGCAGAAAGGTGAAGCACAATCAGGGAGATCACAGGCTGGAGGGTGCAGAATCTCATGGATCCAAGGTCAGTGAGACCAGGGCAGGGCGTTGACAGCTCCAGGTTGGCTTCCAGGGTCCACACGGGGCTGTCCCTTGAGGCAGACACAGAGTCCCAGCACGCAGGGAGACCAAAGGGGCAGAGCCAGAAGAAGAAAACATTCCCAGTGTCTTTCTTGTATAAAGGCCTCACTTCCCAGGAAGCATCATCAGCCCGTGACTTGAATAATAAGTTGGACGTACACCCCTACAAATTCACACAAGAACAAGTTGACATAAAATCCAACCTTCACAGTTGCTATGAGTTGGAGTTGACTCGATGGCATTGGGTTTGGTTTTAAAAATTTTTAGTCTAGAACATGCAGGAAATTGGGCTGAGCCATGGCTTTGATGCTTACATTTTATGAATCAACAATCTAGAACGAGGGTTTGACAAATACAAAATGCTCATGGTAAAATGGGACAAAATATTTTAAAATAAAATCACCCTGGAAAAGTTATCATAATCAGAGCATATTCTTTAAAGTAGCTTAGAGAGGCAACCAGATATCACACAATCAGTAACAATGTTAGTAAAAACTAATGGTTATTGAATTCTTGGAGTTGTTGGTCTATGCAAATGGTTAGGGCTGGAGTTCAAGTCTACCTAGTAGCACTTTGGGAAGAAGGGTTGGCTAGCTACTTCTGAGAAATCAGCTGTTGAAAATGTCCCATGGAGCCCAGTTCTGTGCTGACACACCTGGGTTTCCAGAGTGGGAATAGACTTGACAGCAACTGATTTAGTTATTGGTTTGGTACTGGGCACTTAGCCTGTGTCGCGTCTTGAGTTATATATATTATTCCATTTACTTATGATAAAAGCTTTCCTTTTAGTAGCTATAAGAGGAAAACATCATGTACTCAACAATAATGATAGTCATTATTAACATTATCGACAATATATGTCAGCCCTGAAGTGAACATATTATCTCATTGAATTTCTAATAGAACCCTCTATATGTTATGTTATGATTATCATCATCATTAGCCCGAGGAAGGCCTTCTCATATTTACACGGTTGTATAATCCCTTTCTCTTGAATATGGGCAGGACCTAATGAATAGAATATGGCTGAAGGGATGGGATGCTACTTCTGTGTTTAGATTAGAACGGCTAGCTTTCTATCTCTCAATGACACTTTCTCTTGCCTTCTTGCTTGTCTTGATGAAATAAGCTGCCATATTGTAAGATGTTCTAAGGAGAGGCTCACAAGGCCAATAATGCACGAGGAACTAAAGCCTTACTCTAAAGTCTATGAGGAACTGAATCCTACCAACCATCACATGAGTGAGCTAGGAAGCACATTCATTCCAGTTGAGTCTTGAGATGACTTCAGAGAGATCTAGAGCAAAAAGACTCAGCTAAGCTACTCCAGTTTCTGACCCACAGAAACTGCAATAACAAATGTGTTTTCAAGCTACTGACTTTGGAGGTAATTTGCTATATCACAAAGGATGTATTTCCCTTTTTTTTCTTAGATGAAGAAAATGAAGCTTAGGAAGATGAATCAACTTTTCCCAAGGCTGTACAGTTAGGAAAGCACAGGACTAGGATCTGAACACAATAGGTTCAAGAGTCTGAGTTCAAGTCTATTTTCTTCTGAGGCTCTACGTGGTTAAGATACTGGAATTCTAGAAGGCATTCAACTCTCTGAAATCCTTGGAGGATAGCCATGTTTCCAGGAAATGCTTTTGTGTGTGTAAAACAGGGATAGATAAAACTTTAAATGGTGCTGGGCTTTGAGTGGTTTACTCCCCACTGCAGAAGAATGGTTGACCCACCCATAGATGTGGTGATAGTAACTAGGGGCTCCATTCAATAACACAATGGCTGAGCTAAGAGCTGCTGCCCACTCATTTTACAAGCACTCAAGCCATCTTACCTATAATATACAAGGTGGGTAGGTGAGTGAGGATGACACACCACACCCACCCACACACTTTTGAGGATGAAAATATACACATGGAGTAAGGAAAAGGTATAGCAGACTTACTGAAAATCACATGAGCCCTGAAATTGGAAAGCAAAGGGTTCAACGCAAAAGGACACTCCCTTCCACCTTTTTTTTTTTTTTTTAAAATTTCTTCCATTTCAGGAGCACAACCTTGAACTTTGTACCAATGTGGAGAGCAGCAATTTGGCACTTCTGTATATTGGACGCTCCCAAGCTGGAGGTAAAGACATCTTCTCCCAGATCACCTCATGTTGTCTGACGCAGAGCTCCATGCCAGTGGTCACCTTTTTGGAATCAAATGATCCATACTCTTTGGCTACATGGATCTGCCCTTCCTTCTCAGTTTGTCCTAGTGCCAGCATAGCACGCTTCTAGATCAGAGACACTTTCCAGGTGGCAGGAGAGCAAGAGTCCCTCGGGTTGGAGGCCTGGCACACCATCTCTTTCAACCAGTGTCAGGGCCTGCACTTTGCAGGTGCAATTATGCAACTCGGTGTAAAGTCCGCCGCCAGGGGGGCAGGACTCCAAGCCGGCTCAGCACTCTGATTGTGACTTCTTGACTTTCTGCCTAGCCTTCGCTCTCTTCACTTTTTATCTCACTCTCCTCCCTTCTCTCTAATTCTTCCATCCCTGTTAGCCTACATTTCAGGAATCCCTAACTCAGGGAACCACCTGTTATCAAATGTCTTGGCTTGCCTCCAACTGCTAGTGGCAGGTAGCTCCAGCCACTGTCTGCTATCAGTAATTTTCTTCTCCCAACCAGTTATTTGTTTCCCTAATCCCAGGGGGTGGGGAGTGGAAGTGGGGGACAAACCCTTAAAGAAGGGAAAAAAAAAAGCTGTTCCCAGTGAGATTGTCTCCCTGGACTAAAATAGAAATGAAAGGAGACTTGCATCTACTCTCTTGAAAAGCGACATTATGAAATGCAGAACAAGCAGCACTAATATAACATTCAAGGTATACACTTCATTCCTCAGATATTGGGATGTCAGTCTGAGTCCTCCATATCCCACTTAATTGGGATTGAAAGAGGCTATTTTTGCCCTGAATATACCTGCCATCCTAGTCTTGCTCAAGTGGCTCTGAGCAGATACCATCTGTACCACCTCCACGGCCAGCCACACAACACAAAGCTGCAGACTCCCAGACTCCAGAGCTCGAGGGGGCCATGGACAGAGGAGAAGCCCAGAACACAGACAAGAGACTCTGGGTGGAGTTTTTCAGTTATAAGGTTACTTTGTGCATGCAAAATCCAAACACAGGACACAAATAATAATAACACAATAGCCTTCTGTTGGTTCAAAACATATTTCTGAAGTTTTTCTTTAAGATTTTCCTCCTTTATGGGTTGTAATGACCACCCGGATGTTTATTTTAAATGTATTTTCTTTTTTTTTTTAAATGTATTTTCTTAACTGATTTCTCATAAGGAATGGGAGTGGTAAGCGTGTGTGTGCATGTATTAGCAAAAGCACTTGCCAATGCTTTCCTTTCTTTTAAGTGTATGGGATAGGACTAGCTGACCTTTGTGGCCATTTTCCACCTGGTTCTGTGATAGTAATTTGGTCGAGGTCCTGAACTTAGATGGCAAGTCTTCTTAGTGAGCTTGTCCTAATTCTATGTTCTCTATGGCACCTAGTCACTATGGCTCTGCAAGAGCCATTATTACTCAAAGTACCATAATAATGGCCATGCCCTCCTATGACGTTACTGTTTCCTATCTGCCAGGACATTAATTGCCTTCTAACTTGCTCTAAAATTGGTAGGTGCGGCACACTGCCAAGACTGGAGAGAAGAAAGCTGCTGGTGATGTATTAAAAGGCTGTGTAAAAGGACATACTGCTGCCTCCGTCTCATTAGAGCATCTTCACATTTACATGTTACTTCATCTGCTATGGAATGTTAGCTCAGACTTGCCTTATACAAGATACTATCTTATCGTGGTCTTTCCTTTAACTGAAGGATCTCTGAAGTTATTTTGGCTTTTCTACTTTCTTTTTACAGACTCTTTATGAGTCACTGAATTGAATGAGAGGTTATTTCTAAATTGGAAGGTAAAGATGAGAGGAGGAGGAGGAAAATTCCAGAAAAATAACTAGGAGGGTCGCAGGGAGGAGACAAGCCAGTCAGAGTGCAGTGTAGCAACGATGAAACATACAACTTTCCTCTAGTTCCTAAATGCTTCCTTCACAACCCCCCCTCCCCACTATCATGATCCCAATTCTACCTTACAAATCTGGCTAGACCAGAGGATGTACACTGGTACAGATAGGAACTGGAAACACAGGGAATCCAAGGAGGATGATCCCTACAGGACCATGGTGTGAGTGGTGATACTGGGAGGGTAGACAGAGGGTGGGGTAGAAAGGGGGAACCAATTACAGGAATCTACATATAACCTCCTCTCTGGGGGATGGACAACAGAAAAGTGGGTGAAGGGAGACGTCGGACAGTGTATGATATGACAAAATAATTTATAAATTATCAAGGGTTCATGAGGGAGGGGGGAGCAGGGAGGGATGGGGAAAAATGAGGAGCTGATGCCGGGGGCTTATGTGGAGAGCTAGTGTTTTGAGAATGATGAGGGTAATGAGTATACAAATGTGCTTTATACGACTGATGTATGTATGGATTGTGATAAGAGTTGTATGAGCCTCCAATAAAATGATTTAAAAAATAACTAGGAAAAGACACCTTGTTATGTATAGTTATAGGAGGAATAATTTCCATTGGTGATAGAGGTATGTAGTTTACCTACACATGATTAAAAGACAGACTAGAAAACAATTTTTTCTGTGGGTAATGAACCATGCATACAGTTTTAGGCTTCTGGTTGCTTGCTATGCAAAGGACAAGAGAGTTCATCGAAGAGACAGGGAACAGAGTTAGAAGAAAGGGCAAAGCCCAGTTCTAAAGTCCAGATTCTTGATTTTCCAGGAAGTTCCCAACCATAAAGTCATGCCTATGAGGGGACTCCTTGAGGGTCTTCCAAACTGTCCCTGAGTATATGTTGCATGGCCATGGCCTTGTGTGTTGTAGGTAGAAAAGTGGTGAAGGAACACTTACTGGTTTGGGAAAAGCAAACAGTAAGCAGGCCATCATGTTGTTATTCAGGAACAGGAAAAGTAAGAATGAAAAAGCCAAGCAAAACCTAACGATGAACAGATTTCTAGGAGCACACGAGTTTTTATAGCAACACCGCATTTCTCAAAAATGTCGATTGTGGCTTGCACTCAAGTGAATTAAAAAAATGCCATAATGTATTCTTGTGCATTGTGCCCATGTGAGAAAAGAATTGCAATTCTTTCGATGGCCCTGGTTTAGACTGCTAGGAGGGAGGGAGGAGGGGAGCCTTCGAAAAAGACAAGATTTTTTAGTATCTGACACAGCTGGCTAGTATGGCTCTTTCAGAACTGCTGAAGGTAAAAGCCAAGTTTATGGAGGTTGGGAGGGCTGGAGTCTCATGTCCAGAGCATCACAAGGATAAAACGTGGCCCACTTAGGCTGCCCGCTTGCCGATGACTGCCTGGCTACTTAGTGTGAGCCAGACAGGACCTGGACAATTCTCAACATGCCACTTCCACTTATTAGCCATGTTTATAATTGCAACCGAAGTCGACTAGCTGCTGAATAAACAGTTGCATTTTTAGCATGGAGACTCCAGCAAAGAACTTAAAGGAAATTGGGCCATGGAAAGGAGAAATGCTGAAAATCTGTGCAGTGCCTTTCTCCCAAGGGTTAAGAAACATTTATTACACAACCTGTGCTGTGGGTGCTTTGAAACTGCGACCCGTACAAGTAAACCAGCAGAGAAGCTTCTCCCTATAGGAAGGAAGCTGAGTATGGGAGGAGTTTATAGAATGAACTCTACAACAAAGAGTTAACCCTGCCCCGGTAACCTCAGAGCTGAGTATCTGCCCCAGCTCGGTTCCTACCGCGCAACCAAACCGTGCACACACTTGAAGCAACCTTTGCCAATTGACTTAACAGGCACTTTCGGCAGCCTATCAAGCCGTCGAACTACCCAATCAGCACCCAATTACAACTACAGCTTGTTCTAGGACGCTTCAGGTCCGGGCGGGGGCGAAGACCGGGTCCAGGAAAAGGGGCGGTCAAACGGCTTGACGGGCAGGTGAGTCGCACCAATCAGAGGGGAGAGCTGCCGCCCCGCTAGCCAATGGGCAGATCGGAACTATGAAACGGGGTGGGTCTGTTGTCATGGGGGAGGTGGTGGCG
The DNA here is from genome assembly GCF_000313985.2 of Echinops telfairi. Taxonomy (NCBI): domain Eukaryota; kingdom Metazoa; phylum Chordata; class Mammalia; order Afrosoricida; family Tenrecidae; genus Echinops; species Echinops telfairi. The sequence continues at coordinate 32,104,724 of NW_022103915.1, forward strand.
CTAGGTGGCTACTGGCGGCGGAGGTAGAAGCAGAGGCGCCGGAGTTGGTCGCGGCCAGCGGCAGGTGAG
>NW_022103915.1:32105700-32112969 GCF_000313985.2 Echinops telfairi
GGGGGGGGCGAGTAATTTCCTTGAAGGAAGAGAGTCGTAGATGAAACGCGGGATCGCCCAAGTCCTTCCGTGGTCACTGGCAGAACGGCCGCAGCGAAGGATGAGCCGGGGGCCGTGAGCAGGCGCTGAGGTTTTGGGAAATAGATGAAACTTTAACTTCCCGAAGTCACACTTTAATGTGGTGGTTCTCAAATTTTACCTGGATTCTAAAAACATTGCTTCTGATTCGGTAGGTCTAGCACGAGGCCTGAGAGTTTGTATTTGTCTCAGGTGATGCTCTGCTTTCATGAAAAGAGGAATCACACAGCCCCAGCCCACTCTGCTAAAGAGACAGGTGGAGACAGATTGCCAAAAAGATGTGTTCTTCATGATGTATTGATGTTACAGATGAATTTAATGAGTTCCAACCAGCACCAAAAGTAAAGTGAAATAGAACAGAATAGTGTATTACATGTGGTAAGAAGTGTATTGCATGCCCTAAGGAAAATATTGCTTTGTGGAACGTCTTACACCTGTGTATACTGGGTTGCAAGTGAAATGTATTTACTGCCGTCAAAATTGTTTCTAAACTGGTGTGAGCCAGGTAGTGGCTGCAAAAGCAACTTTCCAGGAGGGTTATCTAGGAACTGGATTTATTATTGTCTGTTTTTCTCAATTTTGTGATAATTCTTTCTTAGATGTCAATACATTTCGTTAAATTTTTTCAGGTTCCGAGTGTGTGCATATGGTTTATCTTAACACTGTTGTGCCTCCCTGACTCTGGAACTTTTGAATACTGAGAAACTTTGGCAGGAGGACTTAAAGGACTTTGAAGCAGAGAAATTGAATGGGGTTTCTCAGATATAGTGCGTTTTTGTTTCATGTGCCCGCTTGTTCACCCTTTCTCTTTTACCCCTGTCCTATAAAGCTTTGTCTGCAAAAAGCCTGTCTACAGTGACATATTTACAGTAAACATCTAACGCTGAAATGAACTAATTTGAGAACATTTTATGCATAGAAAATAGGCAGAAGCCAATTAAAACAATTTTTAAAAGACAAAAGCAGAAGTATTTCCTTTTTAGAGAGTAAAAGTATTTAAAACGTTTTCTTGGTCTTATACTTAGACAGAACAGATAATAGACATTTTAAGGGGAAACCAAAAATTTTACTTATGTGTTTTAGATTTTTAGGTTTTTGTGAAGAGAAGAAGTTGTAATAACACTTGATAGCAAAATGCACCTGGGGTAGTCGAGGCTTTATGACAAATAAACGGTTTATTAAATAGGAGCTTTTGTTTGGATGGTTTTTTCCCTTGAGAATGAACTGGATGTAGTATATGTTGGACATTTAGCTTGTGTGAGGGGCCTATATGTAAACAATACTTTAAACTATGTTAAGAATAATATAGCTTAACTGTATTGCTCTTGGTTTGACTTTTCTTCTGAAGGCTAAATGGTTTATATTTGTGGCTAGAAGAACAGATAGCAATATTGAAAATGGAAAAATTCCTGCAGCTCTCTTTAAAATCTTTAATCTGAGGGATTTATGCAACCCTTTAATTAATGTTTTATAAAATTGTGAAGAAGCTATTAGGCTGGCTTTATTGTGAAATTTTTGGATTATTTTTTCCTCCAATGATCATTTTTAGTTTTAGTTCAAATTTTTATGTTTCTTAAGAATTTTTATTTTTGTCTGAAAGACTGAAAATATATAATCATTGCACATTTTAGTTCAAAATTAGAATCATTCTTTTCACAAAACAAATTTGCTAATTTGGGTGTGTGTATGGTTAAAGTTTTTTTTTTTTTTTTTTATGGTTAAAGTTTTTAAAGATTAAAGTTTTTGAATCCCTTGCATGACTTAAATCGAGCATCCTTACCACTGGAATTATTTATTGTTCTTATGTCAGTGTACAGTTGGTGGGCACATTTGTGTATGGGTCATTCAATTCTATACCAATTGACAGTAATATTAAATCATAATTCAGTATAGGGAAGATTAAAAAAAGTTCCTTCATTGTGAACATTGAGCAACATGATTACTTGCTTTTAATAAATGGACTTTATTCGGTTGACTTATTAATCATCCATAATTTAATCATACTTATCTATGAATAGCTTTGATTGCCCAACTCATTTTACAGTAAGATTTGTTAATCTGTAATTGAATAAATGGTGGCTTTTAAATCCCAAAGAAACCTTGTGCTCTTTACTATATAATTTAGTGAGACTCAATTTCACATATCAAATGTGAAGAAGTAAATTATTTTAAAGAGTGGAAGTTCAATTAACACTAGTTAATTAAGTTTATTTTCTATTTCAGGGAAGACTTGTCTTTTTAAATAGCTACTGATCTGTTTTCTCTGCTTCCTGCTTTCCAGCTCCCATCTACCTTTTTTTTAAAATTAAAAGATCATTTTACTGGGGGGTTCTTACAACTCTTATTATAATCCATACACCAATTGTATCAGGCATATTTGTACATATGTTGCCATCATTCTTTTCTAGACAGTTACTTTCTATTGAGCCTTGGTATCAGCTCTCCTCCTAATGACCCGTTAATAGATTATAAATTATTATTTTCATATCTCACACCAACCACTGTCTCTCTTCCCCCATGGTTTCTGTTGTTCTTCCCCTTGGAGGGGTGTGTGTGGTTATGTGTTGATCATTAGGATCATTTCCCCCTTCCTCTCTCCATCCTTTTCTCCCTACCCTTCTGGGATCACTACTCCCATTCCTGCTCCTGGATTCTGTGTGTCGTGAGCTCATATCTCTTATCTATACCAGTGTACATGCTCTGGTCTAGTCCAAAGTGAGAAGCAGCACTGGGGTCATGATAGTGGGAGGTGAGGAAGCCTCAAAGAACCAGAGGAATAGTGTGTGTTTCATTGGTGCTTTACTACGCCCTGGTTGACTCATCCCTTCCCTGTGACCCCTCTGTGGGGGGATGTTTCATTGTCTGCAGATGGGCTTTAGATCTCTGCTCTGACCCTCCTCAACAGTAGGTTTTAGTTTGATTGTTAAGGGCCTTCTGATGCCTGTTACCGGGTCCCGATGACACTTCATGATCTCACAGGTTGGTCCCATCCACCAAATCCTAATAGGAACTTGGGTGCCAGAAAATCTAATTCTGGAAAAGTATAGAATCCCTATGTCTGATTTTTAATTTACCATAAGAATCCCTTTACCAGAAAAGATTCTTTGATACATTTATCACCTTTAAAAAATGCTTTAACAGACTAGTAATGAAAAGCAACATTTCAGTTAGGATTTGCCAAGTTACATGTTTAATAGATTTTGGATTCAGATTTTAGAACTCTGATGTATGAATTTATCAAGGGGGAAAAGAAACAGTGTGCTCCTACTGCACACATTTTGTGTAATCTTAAATTTTTTTTATTATATGATAAATTGCAAACAAAATGGGTTTTAGCAATTAGCATATTGGAAATTTTATTATCAGAGGTAGACATACTGTGTTAGGCTTTAGGATATTTGTTCAGATGGGAGACATAGACTAATGAATAGGGTGCCATTAAATACTAGGTACAATATTGCCACATATATTTTACAAAATATAAAATACACACTTCAAAATCTTAGGGCAAAAGAAAGATTGAAATAAGGAAGAATGAGGGAGGGTACTACAGGCATGTGCTTAAGACAGAGTCTGGAGTGTGCAGGAAATCTGTCTAAAGGAGTGAGCAGTTCTTGGCAGTTTTCCTGGAGTGACATATGTAAAGGCGGTTGATCCAATTGGCAACATTCTTCTGTGGACATATTCTTTGTTTTGTGCACTTTCCACAGCTTTCTATAACTCTTTCCTTTTAAATTCCACTCAAGAAAGTATGTCAGTGTACAGTGAACAGAGCGGAAAATGCTAGTCCTGAAGGATGAGAACCTGCGCAGGACCATTGGATTTTAGAAGGCTGACACTGGTCTGCTTCTGCAGCTCCTGGGAATTGGTCCCCAGCAACCTCAACTAAACCAGGCCTTCCCACTTGTCCTTTCCAATGGAGAATGGGATTAAGCAATAGGAAGAGACCGCCAGCTATCCTAAATGGAGTAACCAAGGAGCCTGGCATATTAATAATTAACCTTCAGTAACCTTCCCTTCTCTCCCTACCTAAATTCACGTCACTTTGCTAACTTGCTGGCATCTTAGCAGTGTTATAGACCCACTGCCATCAAGTTGATGCTAACGTTGTTTTAAGCGGGGGTCAAAGTCTTAATTGTGGTAACTTCTTCACATTAAGATATATATAACTAATTAGGAAAATGATTTTTACCAGCATAGTTAGGAGGATTGAAAACTAGAATACTGCTTAATTCCTGAATAAAGGCCATGTCAAGAACTCAGAAATCAGCAAAATTTATAATTTTATTTAAGATTGTCTTGGTTACCTTTGACCTTGGAAAAGTGAAAATTAGTAATACTTTTTCCTGGTCAACTCCACACATGTATAAGTCAAATACATTTCAGTTGAGTCTTTTGGTGTTACTTTACATGATTTAAGAAACTTAATATTTACTTATTTTATATTTGGTGTTATGACTATACATAGCTGAATACTAATTCCAACAATTTCTACATGTACAATTCAGTGACATTTATTACATATTCTTTCCCTCCTTTTTCCAAGCTCTTCTTATTCTATTAACTCACTGTCCTGTAAGTCCCTATCTAGTCTTTCAAGTAACTGGTGTCAGTTTGATCCCATTTGAAAATTGGCTTAAAAGAGTGTAATCGCTGAAGGCAGACATTTTCTATACAAAAAACAACAAAAAACATCAATGCCATTGAGTTGCTTTTGACTTAGTGCCCCTACAGAACTGAGTAGAACTGCCCCCAAGGCAAGATTGTAATCTTTGCAGCTGTAGAAAACCTCATGTATTTCCTGCGGATCAGCTGGTTTTCAAACTGCTGACCGTGCCTTTAGCAGTCCAATGTGTAACTGATTACGCCACCAGGGCTCCTTCACATTCTCTATTAAACAAAACACTCCTGTCGTAGGGTCAATTCTGACTCATAACCACATATAGGACAAAGTGAAACTGCCTCTGTGACTGTAACTCATTAAAAGAGAGAAAGCCTTATCTTTCTCTTGTAGAGTGGCTGGTATGAAAATTTGTATTTTTGTGAATGACCATTTTAGCTTGTATTGAAAATGCAGTTTATTTATGAGAGTCCAGTATGTAATACATTTAACAGATGTGTTAAACAGCTTCAGATCAATAGAAGGCTATTAGCTGAGTTTTGGGGGAGTCAGAATTTTTAAAAGTCATTTTATTGGGGCTCTTATAGCTCCTATAGCATTCCATATATCAATAATGTCAAGCATATTTGAACATATGTTACCATCATCATTTTCTAAACATTTACTTTCTGTTTGAGCCCTTGATATGAGCTCCTCTTTTTAGGGAGTCAAATTATAATGTAGAATTTTGACTGCTTGGAGTAGGGGAAGGTGGAAGGGACTGGTTCTCCTAAACAACCCCCTCTTCCCTCCCATTGTTCAAGAGTAAACTACTTTTCTGGGTATTCTCTGTTGTACACAAATGTTAACTAAATGATTGATGGAGGGATTCTGATTGGTGGCTGAGTTTATGATACTCAGTTATGTGAAGTGGACTCCAATTTTGACTGAGATAAACTCCATCTGTACCTCCATAGGCAAGGCAGGTTATTCACTTTTGCCTTTAGTTTCTCATCTGTAAAATGAATTACTCTGAGGATTGTATGTTAGGTAATCTATGTAAGTGTTTAACAATCCATTGTTTTCATATGGACTGTAAGAGAGTTATTAAGTTGTGTTCTATCCTCAAAGTAACTTATTTTGCAGATGAGAAAACTAAAGGTAAAAGAAGTTCAAGATTTTCAAGATCTCTTCTGAGTACAGTGATGTCAAAATATTGATATGTTTACCCAGAAGACCAGTTAATAAACTATTGGAATTTATGCACCAACCTCTCTTTGCTGCCACAGATGAAGAATCAAAGATATTTATCAACTTCTACAGTCTTAAATTGATCAAATGCAATCAAGATGCATTGCTAGTTATTATGATTAAAGTGTGAAAGTTGGCCCATTAAAATGATTTAAAAACAAACAAAAAAATCCAAAAGAACAGCAACAACAAAAAAAGAATGTGAAAGTTGGAAATGAAGTATTACTAGGAAAATATGGCTTTGGTGGTCACATGATAGGATTTTGCAAGCCAAACAACTTAATTGCAAATAGCTTTTTCATCAGTAAATGGCAACTGTGCACATGGACTTTGCCAGATGGAATTCACAAGAATCAAAATTATTACGTCTGTGAGCAGAAATGGTGAGAGAAGTTCAGTACCACCAGTCAGTACAAAGCCAGGGGCTAACTGTTATACAGACCATCAATTACTTACATGCTAATTCAAGTTGAAGCTGAAGAAAATGAGAACAACTCCCTGAGAGCCAAAGTACAACCTCGAGTATAACTTCTCTGAATTAAGACCATCTCAAGATTAGGCTTTACACATTGAATGCTAATGTGAAAGACCAAATATTCATTTTAGAATGAGTGAAATTAAGGGCACCATCTATGAAGAAAGAAAAAAGTCACTCATTATAAAATGAGTGTTGGAAGAGACTCTGAAACTTGCCCTTGAATGTAGATTAGCTAAAGCCAAATGAAGAAGTGAAGTAAAAGAGTTCAATAGATTTCAAGCAAGTCTCAAGAAGACAAAGTATTGAAATTAAATGTGCCAAGATCTGAAGTTAGAACACTAAGAGGGAAGAAAATGCTCAGCATTTCCCTGGCTGAAATAACTGAAGAAAAACTTAAAACCTCAAGTTGCAATATTGAAGAATTCTATGAATAAAATAGTGAAGGACACAGGAAACATCAGATGATGAAAGGAATACAGAGTCACTGTATTAAAAAGAGTTGGTCAACATTCAACCTTTCCAGGAGGTAGCATCTGATTAGGAACCAAGAGTACTGAAGAAATCCAAACGGTGTTGAAGATATTAGCAAAAAACAAGGCTCCAGAAATTGATGCAGTACCAATTGAGACATTATAACAAGCAGATATATAATGCTGGAAGTGTTCACTCATCAATGGCAAGAAATTTGGAAGACGGCTAGTTGCCTGGCCGACTGACTGGAACAGATCCATACTTTTACCTGCCTTAAGTAAAGGTAGTCTAGAACAAAAAATCATTGTGAATGAGGGGGAGTGCAGATTGGGGACCCAAGACCCATCTGTAGGCAACTGGACATCCCCTGACAGAAGGGTTGCGGGGAGGA
>NW_022103915.1:32113938-32118690 GCF_000313985.2 Echinops telfairi
TCATCATTCTCAAAACATTTGCTTTCTACTTGAGTCCTTGGTATCAGCTCCTCATTCCCCCCCCCTGCCCTCCCTCACTCTTCTTCCCTCATGAACCCTTGATAATTTATAAATTATTATTCATGTCTTACACTGTCTGATGTCTCCCTTCACCCACTTTTCTGTGCCTGTCCCCCAGGGAGTGGTTTATATGTAGATTATTGTGATTGGTTTCCCCTTTCTCCCTCACCTTTCCCTTAACCTCCTGGTATAGCTACTCTCATTATTGGTTCTGAAGGGGTTATATGTCCTGGATTCCCTGTGTTTCCAGCTTTTATCTGTACCAGTGTACATCCTCTGGTCTAGCCAGATTTGTAAGGTAGAATTGGGATCATGATAGTGGGGGAAGTTTTATCTTTTCATCATACTCATTCAGTTTGTATGCAGAGCAACAGAGAAGCTGGAGTATATGAAAAAGAGTGAACATTAGTATTGAAGGAAGACTTGTTGCTGAAAGTGAAGACTTGAAGCACTTACTGATGAGATGAAAGGTTTTCAGTTTGGATCACACTTCCAACATAAAACAACATCCTCACAACTAGACCTCTAAACAACATCATGATAAATGGAGAAACAGGTGCAGTTGTCAAGGATTTCATTTTACTTGAATTCATCATCAATGCCCATGGAAGCAACAGCCAAGAAGTCAAACAAGGTTTTGCACTGGGCAAATCTGCTTCAAACGACCTCTTTAGATCATTAAAGAAAAAAGACGTCACCTTGAGTGCTAAGGTGCACCTGACCCAAGCTATGCTATTTTTAATTGCTTCATTCACATGAGAAAGGTGGACAGTGAATAAAGACAAAAACATAATTGATAGATTTTAATTATAATATTGACAAAGAATATTGAATATGCCATGGACTGCCACAAGAACAAACAAATTTGACTTGGAAGAACAGCTAGAATTCCTGATAGAAGCAAGGATGGTGAGACTTTGTCTTGTGTACTTCGGTCATGTTAAATGAAAAGACCAGCTCCTGGAAAAGGATATCATGCATGGTAGAGTTAGTGAAAATGATGAAGACCCTCAATTAGAAGCCTGAACAATGGCCTCAAACAGCAGTGATTGTGAGGATGATGCAGAACCAGACAGTGTTTTGTTCTGTTCAAAAAGTGGCTGTGACTCTGCACCATGTTGGGAACACCTAACAACAGCATTTTTTAATCTAAGGTCCTGAAGATTTACCACAGATGCTTTCTTCTGAACTTTGTAGTTTTTAGCTTTTACAGTTAGGTCTATGTCCCATTTTGAGTTAATTTTTGTGTTTTGTGAGAAAAGGCTCTAATTTCATCTGTTAATGCAGTCACTTGTTCCAGCACTATTTATTGAGACCATATTAAAAACTGATTTGTATAAGAAGTTAGTGTTTTTCCTTTGTTACTAATTCCACTAGTTATTTGTTGGCTTTTCGGTCTAGTATGACATTTTAGATCAAAGTGTTCGTGGAAGCAGTTTAGAGTTGCAGTAATGGATTATGAAAAAGCCCACTGCTTTAAATATAAGGAGCCCTGGTGGTATAATGGGTTATACAATAGGCTATTATCTACAAGGTCAGCAGTTTGAATCTTCTAGTTGGTCCTCAGAAGAAGGATGTAGCTGTATACTCCCATAGAGATTGACAGATTTGGAAACCAAATGGAACAGTTCTCTCTTGCCCTAGAGGGTCATTAACTCACTGCCATTGAGTCAGTGCTAACTCATAGATATCCCCCTGTGGGTATCCCAGATACTGCTTACAGGAGTAGAAAGCCTAGTCTGTCTCCATCGGAGGTGCTGATGGTTTCGAACTGCCAATCATGTGGGTTGCATCACAACGTATAACTGATACATCACCAGGGTCATTCAGAGTTGGAATCTGTTGGTTTGACTGTTACAGTATTTAAAGTGCGCTGCTGCCAACCAAAATGTTGGTGGTTTGAACTTGCCGGCTGCTGCATAAGAGAAAGGTTTGGCAATCTTCTTTGATGAAGATTTACAGCTTTGGAAACTCTAGATCAATTCCGTGTCCTAAGGGTCACATGAGTGAGAATGGACGCAGCAGCAATGAGTGCAGGCGGTATTTGAATTCAAAATACTAAAGAAGCAGCTTAGAGTTTTAACAATGGGTTATAAGTGAGCCCACTGCTTATTTATACTGGTGTATAATTACTGGTTATATAATTTTCTCCTTAAATTAATATTTTATAATTGAACATTAAATTTTAGCTGCCATTTCACTGCTGATTGGGCAGTTTTTTATTTGTTCTTCAGAAGCATCAATGCTAGACCACTTCATAGAAATCAAGTTCAGGTTTTTACATATATGACTGAAAGGAGGAATGCTTTCTGTTTTATCTATTTCTCTTCAATGTAGCTACCATTTTTATTGGTAGCTATCATTTTATTTATAGCTGTCTTCTGGAACCAGGAGAGCCACTACACAGGGATCTCAGGACTGTTCAGGGGCAATGAATTATTTAATGTGGGTCTTCTAGCCAAAGTCTCTAACTCCCACTAAATGACCTTTGTCTGGTATAAAGGTGGAGGAAGAGAGTGAGAAGAATCACCTGTGAGTAATTACAAACAGGATTCTCCTGGTTTTGGGATTTTTAAAAAATAATTTTATTGGTGGCTCTTACAGCTCTTATCATAACTCATACATAAATTCATTGGGTCAAGCACATTTGTACATATGTTGCTATCATTATTTTCAAAACATTTTCTTTCTACTTGAGCCCTTGGTATCAGCTCATTTCCCCTCTCCCCTCTCCCCTCTCCTCCCTCCCTCATGAACACTTGGTAATTTAGAAATTATTTTCTTTCATGTCTTAGACCAACTGCTGTCTCCTTTCATCTATTTTTCTGTTGTCCGTCCCCCTGGGAGGAGGTTATATGTAGATCATTGTGACCAGTTCTCCCTTTCTCCCCCCACCTTCTCCTTACCCTTCTGGTATTGCTACTCTCATTATTGGTCCTGAGGGGGTTTATCTGTCCTTGATTCCCTGTGTTTCCAGCTCTTATCTGTATCAGTATACTGTACATGCTCTGGTCTAGCCGGATTTATAAGGTGGAATTAGTTTCATGATAGTTGGGGGGAGGAAGCATTAAAGAACTAGAGGAAAGTTGTTTTTTTAATTGGTGCTATACTGCACTCTGACTGGCTCCTCTATTCATTGTGACCCTTCTGTAAGGGGATATCCAATTGTCTACAGATGGGCTTTGGGTCTCCACTCCACACCCCCCCTCATTCACATGAATATAATTTTTGGTTCTGGGTCTTTGATGCCTGATACCTGATCCCATCAACACCTCATGATCACACAGGTTGGTGCGCTTTTTCCATGTGGGCTTGCTTCTCAGCTAGATGGCTGCTTATTTATCTTCAAGCCTTTAAGACCCCAGATGCTACACTTTTTATAGCTGGGTACCATCAACTTTCTTAGTACCACATTTGATTTTGCACCCATTTTGTCTTCAGTGATCATGTCAGGAAGGTGAGCATCACAGAATGCCAGGTTATTAGAACAAAATGTTTTTGCATTGGAGTACTGTAGTAGAGGCTCATTGTCTGTCTGCTTCCTTAATACTTTTTTTTTAATAAAAGAGAGTTTTATATAAAGGTTAAGTGCACATCAAGAAAACATCCCAAGTGCTGCCCAAGCCCACAAGTCCAACATTAGCCCATATGCTTGACACCAATCCACAAAGTCCTCCTCCATCTCACAAAACACACTCAATGACCCGCCAACTGCACGAGGAAAGCTGAATCAGTGAACGGGTAAACATCTCAGTACTGGCAGGGGTCTCCACATGGTTGCTCCAGCACCCAGGGTTGCATCAGGGTAGATCCATGTGGCTTCTCCTCAGGGATGTCTTGCAGGAAGTGAGTCTTGCCAGCTGAAGCAGATAACTGGCTAAGGCAGCTGCACCTGGTCCGACCATCAGAAAGCAAGAGACCTGAGAACTAGAGAGGTTTATCTCTAGTTTTATCGAGCTATTTATCTCTCTGCCCTTCAATTAACCCCACACTTGTTTATTGGCCAGGTTGGCACAATAAACATTAACTATCTCAGACCCCCAAAGAAAAAAAAATATGCCAGGTGATTTCTTTCTCCTTGGTCAGTGGGAACACTCAGTAGAAGATACCGCTTTCAGAAGCAGCCTGCTGAAACCAGCACAAAGCTGAACGTCTTCAAAAGGGTAAGCTGTCTCCAGTGGTCAGTTCCTGTCCTGGCACCACACCATCCATCCATAGGGCGAGGAGCGAGCAGGGTGTCCACAAACAGCCAGCTACCTTTCCGCATGTGGCCTCCTCTAACAATGAGTTCAGAATTACTTCACTACATTCCCTGGTGTCTCAGTGACCCAGGGGGGCGATAAATAGGGGGCTTTAATGAACAGAATGGATTTTCTCACAATGTAGGAGGCTGGGAATCTGAATTCAAAGTGCAGCTCTAGGGAAAGTTTTCTCTCTTTGTCCCCTCTTATGGTGGTGGTGGTAGTGGAGTGTCCTTGTCTCAGCTTCTCTAGTTCACGGTCCTCGGTGGTCTCCACATGACCTGTCTCTTTTGCCCTTTTGTGCTTGTTCTTTCTTTCTTTCTTTTTAATATTGGGTGAAGTTTTTATTTTTTATTTTTTAAGTCATTTTATTAGGGGCTCATACAACTCTTATCACAATCCATACACACATCAATTGTGTAAAGTGCATTTGTACATTCATTGCCCTCAT
>NW_022103915.1:32119645-32134374 GCF_000313985.2 Echinops telfairi
TGAGGGCAATGAATGTACAAATGTGCTTTACACAATTGATGTATGTGTGGATCATGATAAGAGTTGTATGAGCCCCTAATAGAACTATTTTAAAAAATCCATACATACATTAGTTGTGTAAAGCACATTTGTACATTCATTGCCCTCATCATTCTCAAAATATTTGCTCTCCACCTAAGCCCCTGGCATCAGGTCCTCATTTTTTCCCCTCCCTCCCCACTACCCCCCTTCCTCATGAGCCCTTGATAATTAAAAATTATTATTTTGTCATATGGTTCTTAACCTTCTAATGCCGCACTCCTTTAATACAGTTCCTCGTGGTGAACCCCCAACCATAAAATTATTATTATTTTTTCATAAAATTATTTTCATTGCTACTTAATAACTGGCATTTTGCTATTATGAATTGGGTGACCCCTGTGAAAGGGTTGTTTGACCCTCAAAGGTGTCATGAGCCACAGGTTGAGAACTCCTGATATATGTACATAGATCTATTTCCCTATCATTATATATAAATATATTTACATATATACATGCCTGTATTTAGACCTCTATAAATGTCCTTTGCCTCCTAGTTCATTCCTTTATTTCCTTTTACTTTTCTCTTGTCCCGCTATCATGTTTAGCCTTCATATGGGTGTCAGTAATTACTCTTGGCTATATTGCCCTTGATCAAGCCCCAACAGGCATCCTATGCCCTCCTCACCATCGATTTTAGATCACTTGTTGTTCCCTTGTCTCTGGATTTGTTGATACTCTCCTATCTTTCCCCTGCCTCCTCTTCTCCCGTTGTTTTCTCCTCTGGATTGTTTATCTCATCTATCTTATCTAGATAGACATGCAGAAGCAATAATAAGCACAAAAGCAAGACAAAGCAAAACAAAAGAAAATTAAAAATCTAGACAACAACAAATAAAACAAACACAAAAAAAGTAAAGCCTACAAATTGTTTGTTGACCTCTAGGAGTGTTTTCTGGTCGAGTCTGATGGGGTGCCACACCCTGGCCTCAAAGTCTATTTTTGGTATTCCCCAGGGACTTCATTGCTTTGCTCCCCTTGCTGCTCTTAGTTGTACACCCTTAGTGTTTTACCCCAGTGTGGTGGGGTCAGATCAGGCACAGTTCCCACACAGTGTCTCCAGTGTTGTTCCCTGTAATGCTATTGGTCAGTGAGGGACATCGTGGTGGGACTGGCCCTATCGTCTTCTCTGTGCATTGGCTGCTCTGAGCAGGAGTATTGTCCTTGGGGCTCAGTGGGCCAGGATGTGTTCCACTCTCTCTCCTTTTTGTTTGCTCCGGTGTGCTCTGATCAGACGTGCCACTTGAGGTGTAGCTTCAGTGCTGTCCTCTGAAGTGCATGGAATGCCATCTTACTGAGTATAAGAGGAGCCCTCTGAAAAACAGGAGGGGAGGAATCTCAATACCACTAAGAGCCAGGGGTGGAAGGAGTCCTTTGTTCCTGAGATCCCTGCGCAGTGAAACTCCTAGATCCGTGAGAGAGCTATGGCATCAGAGGAGCAACAGCAGCAGAACCAGGAGCCAGAATGTGAAACAATGGTGGACTTAACAGCCCACAGAACAAGTAAAGCTGAGTGCTTTGGGGCCAGAAGCTGACTTGTGAAGGAGGCGTCATGGGACACTATTTGGGGAAGGTTGTCTTGCTGACTCATGAAAGTGGAGCTGTATGCCTTTGGGCTGAGGCTTACTTGAGTAGGGTGCCTCGGGGCACTTAATTTAGGGAGCTAGGTTTGCTGACCCATGGAGCTTGAGCTGAATGCCTTTGGGTTGAGGCTTACAACCTGACATATTGAATCATCATGTAAGTTAAAATTACATTCTTTTAAAAAATTTTTAATCATTTTATTAGGGGATCTTAAAGCTTTTATAACAATCCATACATCAATTGTATCAAGCACATTTATACATATGTTCCCATCATCATTTCAAAAGATTTTCTTTCTACTTGAGCCATTGGTATCAGCTCCTCTTTTTTCCCTTCCCTCCCCCACCTTCCCACCTTCATGAATCCTTGATAATTTATGAATTATTTATATTTTAACACCATCCACTGTCTAAAATTGCATTATCTAACTAGAAAACAATTCTGTATTGAGCCATTTGTAAAAACTGATAGTCTAGTAAGGCCATCAATAATAATACTGGTAGCAAGCAACAAGAAAAATATGTAATGCTATATGTCAAACATTGTTCTAAGTGCTTTCTGTGCCCTAATTAATTTAATCAGACCTGCTTAAATGCTTGTTATGCATAAGTATTAATGATGTGTTGACATAAGAACAAAAGTACTTAAACTTATTTTCTTTCTGAATTACCTGGATACTGAAACCAGGGAAATATTTTCATTATTTTGGGTTTCGATAAAATTTATCTTCTAGAATAGGAAGTATGGTGTCAGCGAAGAGTATTGAAAGTACTCTGGACTGCCAAAAGGACAAACAGATCTGTCTTGGAAGAAGTGTAGCCAGTATGCTCTTTGGAGGTCAGGATGGTGAGACTTCCGTCTCAGCTACTTTCGCCATGTTATCAGGAGAGTTCAGTCACTTCTCAAGCATGATGTTGGGAAAGTGGAGGAGCAGTGAAAAGAGTAAGACCCCCAACAAGATGGATTGACATAGTGGCTGCAACAATGTGTTCAAACATAACAATTGTGAGGATGACGCAAGACCGGGTTCCTTCTGTTGAACATAGGATTGTTAAGAGTTGGAGCTGACTTAATGGCTCCTAACAACAACCAACAACCTCCTGGAAAGAGGGATGATCCAGGGATTGAAACAAATGAAAATATGTCTTGGATATTTCCTTCACTTCCATTAAGAGTTACAGTGTGAGAAACCCTCAGGAGTAGTTTTCCCCTGCTATGAGTTGGAATCTGTTTGATGGCAGTGAGGTATTATAGATTTATGATAAGTCTAGATAGTTGATATGTTGTAAGCATGAGGAACACATCTGACTCTCTCTGGTTACACAAAGGAGAAAGATAATCCAACTTTTTACATCTGCCAAAGGATGAGTCCGGTGAGGCAGAGGCTAGACATCCCTCCACTCTCCAACTTCCTTTATTCTAACAAAACCATCCCTTTTATGACACTCTACTTTTCTGCTGGGGTTGATAAATAGTAGTCACCCAGAACTCACAGATAATACTCACAATTACGAGTATTTATTAGGGAAGTTAACAGGTTACCTCAAATTATCAGAAAACATAGGATACAATTCTTTTGTCTGCAGCACCTCTTCTCAGCCGTACTTACATGTGCATCTGTCTCTGGTCCTTGACTTCTCAGCCAGACAGTTCCTTGGCCTCTGCCTTACTTGGTGTTACAAGCTTCTTTACCCTGAAAACTCAAAGGGCGCCCTCACTCTCCAAGCCAGCCTCCTGCGTGAAGGCACTCAGTTTTATTAGTTTTGTGAGCCGGGAGTCTAGCCACCCTGTCTCATGGTTTTGCTGCTGCCTCCTTCATGTTTTCTCCTGCTGTTACTTCTCCACACAAGTTTCTGTGCAAGCATGACACCTCCTGTTGGTCATGGATTCTCTCTCTCCTTGCTTCTGAGATGGCTCACTTTCATATCCTGCAGCTTGGCAAAACTACTCAGTCTCCAAGGTACAGTCCTATGTACCTTATTTGCATGATTTGGTCGGAGTTACCAAGGCTGTGGATAGACGAGCCATATCAAGTACTTTAATTTCACTACATTATTCTTCAAAATTAATCTTGATTATTTTAAATATCGCTTAACCTTTAAAATTCTTTTGTGTATAGTATTGCTTAGACTCTTTGGGGTTATAATTAATAATCAATACATTCTTATTGAATTAATATGTTGCCAAGTACCAGTTATATTGTATAATATTGTTAAATTGTGGAAAACAAGGGCTTACAAACTATTATCAGTCAGATGACTGACTTTGAGAATGTTGCTGAAATACTTAACTTTTCTTTGTGGAAGGACATAAATTGCTTTGGAATTTGGACTGGGTGTATTATTGAATAGCTTAGATTCCCTGTCCTCCACTTCCATACTCCATTTATGTAAAAGTTTTGGAAAGAATAAGTAGGATTAAAAAAATTGTTTATAGTTTACAACGATCTTAAAAAGAACAATAGATTTCACATGAAATTGATGAAACTTGCTTTTAATAGACATCTTTTCCTTTCAAACTAGTTGCCTGCCCTGTTCGAGTATCATTTGGAATTTAGACCTAGGAAAGATTTTAGTTATGATTTACTTGAGTGCTTTGATTTTGTACTGGGTATGGCTGAGTACCATGAACAACCAAAAGAACAAACAGATCTGTCTTGGAACAAGTATAGCCAGAATGCTCTTAACAAGTGAAGATGGCAAGATTTTTTTCTCACGCACTCTGGAAATGTTATCAGGAGAGACCAGGAAAAGGACATTGTCCTTCGTAAAGTAGAAGCAGTGACTGTTAACAGTGGGCTTAAACATAAGAATTGTGAGGATGGCGCAGGACCAGGTGATGGTTTATTCTGTTATACATTGGATTGCTGAGTTGGAACTGACAGTAAGACATCTAACAATAACAATGTTTGCGTTCCTTTTTATTTTATAGCAAAGTGTGGTGCCTCGGTGCTATCAGAAAGAATAGTAACTGGGGTCTTAAAGGCTTATTTTCAAACAAGCAGCCATCTAAGTGAGATGTCAACTAAACCCACATCAAAGAAGCACACCAACACCTGTTATCCAAAGAGTGGAAAAGATATCCACTCCAAATCCAAAGGAGGGAATAGTATAAGAGTTTAAATTGTGTTTAAAGAAGGCTATAGATGACAGTGTGAGCCCAAAATACATGAACAGGATCCACACAAAATAAGACTCTGGTAATTCCCTGTAGGTCATAGTGAGAGATGGGAATAGCCTGATTATCAGAGAGTACTGGAGAGATTATAGTCGATTAAAATGATAAATAAGACCTTTGAATGGTTAAAACCTTGTCATTTCATCTCCCTTTGGACACACTTTGAGCATTTTTGGCCCTTCCTCCCCCAGATTGGGGCTTATCTATTCTGTATTTTGTTATTGTTGGTAATTAGTGTTCTTGACTCTGTTATATATGTTTCTTTGTTTTTCAGTATATGAGATCCAGATTGGGTGACTCTATAGAGACAATAACTAGATAGAGTTCCTGGGGGTGGGATAGGTATAGCACGGGAAGGGGAGGGGTAATGTGGAGCTGTTATCAAAGATTACAAGAAAGAAGAAAAATGTTTTGAAAATGATTGTGGTAGCGATTGTACAACACTGCTCGATATGACTGAACTATTGAATAATATGTTATCTGGATTATGTCCTAATAATTCTCCTCAGGAGAATGATGTGGCAATCTGCTTTTGTAAAGATTTGAGCAACGCTGTGGGGGCATTTCTCTTATCTTTAGGGTTGTTATGAGTTGGGATTGACTGTAAGGCAACTGGTTTACAGGGAACTTTTAAAGAAAGAGTATTTCTGAGATTTAGGTTGTTGATTATGAATTTATGAAGATAGCTAGTCTGCTGCAATATGTCATTTTTTCCAATATTCCATTGCATTGTTACAGTCTTGGAGAAGGTTGGCTGATTTTCTAATAGAATATGTTGACGCATGGGAGACACTGAATTAAGTGAGAGGAGTAATTATATTGATGAACTGTGACATTTAAGCTGGAAAAATAAAGTGTGATTCAGGACACTGACGAGAGAAAGCAAAGGATTTCATAAATTGATGGTCTCATTAAGAACTCAGTTATTTCTGAGAGCTTAGTCCGTCAGTTTGTCATACTGTGGTGCTTGTGTGTTGCTGTGAAGCCAGAAGCTATATCACTAGTTTTTGAAATACGTACCAACTAAAATAGGTTGTTAAAAACCCATATTCTAGCCAAATGAATTGAAATACCCACATCAAAGAATTTATAAATGTAATTGAAAATATGATATCTTTTAAGAGTTCACTAAAACAAACATCATATATATTTGACAAATACACATATTTACCAAGTCAACTTCCTTTGTTAACTTCCACTTTCTAGAAATAGGACTTGGAAAACAATTTTCCTCGAAACTGGATCAGTTTAGAATCTTTCTTTAAAACCTATTTTTCCTTAAAGCCATTTAAAAACTTTTATACGTTATTGATTGGGATACAGAATGGTATAACCTCTTTGCAAAACAAGTTAGCAATTTCTTATAAAATTTGAACCTACACTTATACCACTTCAATGCATTTCCAAAAATGAAATGAAAACTTAGTCACACACACGCTTATGTGCTTCAAACTGGAAACAACCCACATGTACTTCAGCTGGTGAACTTTGGATCATTCATATAGTAGATATTGTCAGTACATGAAACATTATTGATAAATATTGATAGCTGTTGTAATATCTGGTGCTGCTGTAGCAGAAATAAAAGTAGATGGCTTTAACAAACAGACATTTATTTTCTCACAGTTTGGGAGGCTAGAAGCCCAAATTCAGGGCTCTGGTTATAGGAGAAGGCTTTCTCTTGGCTTTTGGAGAAAGTCATTATCTCATTTAGCTTTTGTTCCTCCATTCCTTGGGAATGTCCATGTGGCTTGGCATCACTCTACCCTATTCCCTTTTTGGCTTATTTAGTCTACTCTTTTAGTTGATTTAAAACATACTTTGTACTGCCTCATTAACATAACAAAGATACACAGCCCCAAATGGGATTATA
The DNA here is from genome assembly GCF_000313985.2 of Echinops telfairi. NCBI lineage: Eukaryota > Metazoa > Chordata > Mammalia > Afrosoricida > Tenrecidae > Echinops > Echinops telfairi. Next base: position 32,126,358 of record NW_022103915.1, read on the forward strand.
ATTACAGGTATAAAACCCACTGTCCTTGATTTAGAGTGACCCTGTGCAGATTTTTGAGGTTGTAAGTCTGAACAGGAGCAGATGATGGGTTTGAACAACTGACCTTACCATTAGCTATCCATTACTTACCAGACAATGTCACCTACGCTCTTAACCACAGGTTTAGGAGTTAAGATTTACAATACATTCTTGATTGTTTCCATAAGAGATGCAGTATGCCAAGTGAAAGAAACTAGACATAAAAGGGTATATACACTATGATCACATTTTTATGATATTTTAGATAAGACAAAACTGCAGGGACAGAAAGCTGGTAAGTGGTTGCCAGGGTGTGAGAGGGAGTTTAACTACAAAGGGAGCATAAGTGAATTTGTTTGTTATTCTGTATCTTGATTGGGGTAGTGGTTACATAATAAGGTATTTGTCAAAATGTAGAACCATACACTGAAAAGGGTGAATTTTACTGTATATATATATTATACCTTAATTAAATTGTAGCATGCAACTTGTTACCACATTAAAAAGTATTTTAGAGAACTTTCTCAAGATAATGTTTGTTTGTTTTTAGATTCTGCTTATGTGAGTCTTGTGGATCCAGGAGTGTGGTGGACAGGCATTGTTAACATTGGTAAAATTCTTGAAGCTCTTGAAAGCATTATGTAAAAACCAAATACATTGACACTTAAAGAAACATTCCCATCATGTATTTAAAAGAATATTATAATGTTAGAAGCACCCCAAAAGACCTTAGTAAAATAAAGGTTCCTTATTTAACAGATAAAGAACTTGAAGTCTAGTAGGTTAAAGTCACACAGGTAATTAGAACAGAACTAGTATTATTGAATACTAACTTGAAGTTTGCTTTACTAAAACACAATTTTTAATTTCAATTCACTCTCTGTAGAGACTATTTTTAATTCCTTTTCAGAACCTTTCAATTGTGTCATCCTAAAGCTGGAAACCACTCCCTTCCTAGTGGTAGGAAAGTCTGTGTCTGGATGTGGGAGATAATAGGAAGACAAAATTTCCAGAGATCCGGCATCATTTAAAGTTTGCTTAGACATAGTCAACAAGTTTAATTTTAAAGATGCTTTTCTTTCACTGTAGAAAATCTGGATGTTTAATTTTGGAGTTGTCAAAGGCTACCAGTTAGAAATAGTTTTTGTAACTTTATTACATTTTTAAAAGTTTTTCATGTTATTATAATTATTGATTGGCTGGGAAGACAAAATAAATAAATACATAAATAAGTGCTAGGTTCTTTCTGATTAGTTAAAGGTTTGTTTTATAAATACCCAGTGGCATGAGGAAGCACAGGAAACAGTCCATAAAAGTCATGCACTGGAGAATGCAATGTCATGGAGAATGGAATGTCATCCAGGGTTTAACAGCAGTTTTAGTGTTTTCAGTTTTCTGGACTCAGATAACTTTTAACTGCTCCTCTGTGCTAACCTCTCTTTGTATAGTAGTTTCACAGTTGCCTGCGGACCCCAATTCCAGCATCAGGTTTAGAGCCCATTGTGGCAGCCACTGTGTCAATCCATATTGAAGAGGGTTTTTCTCTTTTCCACTACCCTTCTACTTTATCACAAAGGAGAAAGATGAGGCTTTCTGCTTCCATAAAGATTTATAACCTTAAAAAGAAGAAAAAAGATGAATAACCTTGGAAATCCGTAGAGCAATTCTACTCTGTGCTATAAGGGTGTCTTGAGTTATAATCAATTCGATGGCAGTGAGCTAAGCTCTTCTTTACCAAGCATGACATAGCAGGTAATATGTGATGGGGAACCCCTACCAAAAAAATCAGAATTGTGCTGGGTGGAGTGGAGCTTTTGTAGTACACATTTTTCCTGCTAGGCAAGCATCAAGCAACTTGCTCTGTTAGTGCACTCAGTGGCGTCACCCGGGAAGGTTCTCTTTGGTCACAGTGAATTTTTTTTTTCATAAAAGCAGTGTCACTCAAACGTCGTTTTTTGTGATGGCTGATTTAAGAGAAAAACATCTGGCTATGGAATTTTGTTTCCTGCTTGGGAAAAATGCCTCAGAAACTGTTGTGATGTTGAACACAGCTTATAAGGACAGCACTATGGGAAAAACTCAAGTGTATGAGTGATTTTCTAATTTCAAAAAAGGTAAAATGTGGATTGTTAACACACCTCGTTCTGGGTGCCCATCAACTTCCCGAAAGGAAGAAAAGTTCAACTCATAGAGCATTTAGAGTTCTTTCCACTAAGTCAGACTGTTAATCAAGTTTTCTATTTAAAGGTTCTGAAAAGATTGTGTAACTGTTTGCCAAAAAAGGATCGACTTGTGGCAGATGAGGGACTGGTTTTGCCCCCATGACAATGCACCTACTCACATAGCCATCTCAGTGCGCCAGTTTTGGCAAAAAACACCATGCCTCTCTTGTCCCATGCACCTTACTCATAAGACCTCACTCCATGTGACTTCTTTTTGTTTCCTTGAATGAAGAGGGACATGAAAGGACAGTGATTTGATGACATAGAAGAGGTGAAGGAAAAAACAAGGGAGTCATCCAAACAAATGAGTTTGAAAAATGTTTCCAAGACTGGAATTGAAGATTTGATAAATTTATTAAATGTAATGGAGAGTACTTTGAAGGTGATAAGGTCATTTTTGTCTTTTGGTTTTTTTTTAATTTATACAACTTTGAAAAAAAATTCTGTTTCTCTATGGGTATACCTTCATATGTTTGTTGGGTGTCTGACTTTTGACCCTGGTGGGAATAGACTCTCTGTTTTCCGTGTGGCTTCTCTAGCAGGCTAGTTTGGGTTCATTCACTTGGTGACATTAGGGTTCTGAGAGTAGCCAGAGAGACCAAAATTCAATGTTTGAGTACTTTTCTTGTCTCTGCTCTGTCAAATTTTCTACTGTGTTGTTGGCCAAAGTAAGTCACAGCCAAATTCAAGGAGTAGAGAAATAGATTTCACCACTGGTTATTTTGGGGGGTACCTCCTCGTATATATGACAACGAGCTCTGGTGGTACTGCTTGGCAAGTACTGGACTGCTAACCACCAAGTCAGTGGTTCAAACTTACCTGCCATTCTGAAAGAAAAATGAGGCTATCTGCTCCCTAAATATTTACAGCCTTGTATACCCTCTGTAGGGTCACTATAAGTTGGAATAAACTTGCTAGTCGTGGGTGTAACACACACACACACAGCTATTGAGTTGATTCCAAATGAGCCAATAAAATATGAAATTATAGAGCACCATCATATCACCACGTGTTTGTTGTACTATGGTGACTTGTGTTTTGCTGGAAGCTATGTCACTAATATTTCAAATGCCAGCAGTGTCACCCAAAGTGAACAGGTTTCATCAGCGCTTCCAGACTAACAAGAAGGAATAAGCTGTCCACTTCAGAGGAAGTAGACACTAAAAATCTATGGATAGAATTAAAACATTGTGACATACTGAAAATCTCATGAAAAGAAAGCAGATCATTGTTGGAAATAGGGCCAGAAGATGAACCCTTCATATCAGAATATGGCTGAGAAAAAGCTGCCTCCTCAAAATAGAATCAACCATAATGTCATAGGTGGAGTAAAGCCTTCAGGACCTTCATTTGGTGATGTGGCACAACTCAAAATGAGAAAAAAAAAAAAACAGCTACAAACATCAATTAGTAATCAGAACTTGGAATGTATGAAGTGTGAATCTAAATTTGAAGTTGTAAAAAATGAAATGGGATGCATACAAATGGATATTGCAAGCATTAGTGAATTGAAATGAATAGAGACTGCCCATTTTGAATCAGAAAACCATATGGTTTATTATGCTGGGAATGTAACAATCAAAAGAATGACCTTGCATACATCATCTCAAAGGACATTTCAAGATCTAAAAGTACAGTGTTTATGTGATAGGATATTATCTCTCCACATACAAGGATATCCGATCAATACAACTGTTATTCAGATGTGTGCATCAACCACAAAAGCTGGTTATGAAGAAGTTGAAGAATTCTACCGACGTCTTCAGTCTTAACTTGATCAAACATGCAATCAAGATTCATTGATAATTATCAGGGATTGGATAATTGTAAAGGGATTGGACACAAAGAGAAAGGAACAGTAGTTGGAAAATATAACTTTGGTGGTAGAAATGAAGCCAGAGATCCCATGATAGCATTTTGCAAGACCAGTGACTTCTTCCATCAAAAATAACCTTTTTTCAATAACACAAAAGGCAACTATACATGTGGACATTTTTAGATGTTATACATAGAAATCAAATTGACTACATTTATGCAGAGACTTTACAGAGAAGGTAAAGCCTGGATTGGCCTCTAAATCCAGCCCAGGAGCCAACTGTGGAGCAGACCATACATTTTTTTATATGTAAGTTCAGGTTGAAGCTGAAGAAAAGTAAAATAAGTCCATGATAGCTAAATTATGACCTTGAGTATATCCCATCTGAATTTCGAGACCATCTTAAGAACAGATTTGGTGATTTGAACACCAGTGACAGAAGGCAGGATGAGCTGTGGGATGACATCAAGAACATTATACAATAAGAAAGCAAAAGGTCATTAAAGAAACAGGAAAGAGAAGATCAAAGTGCACTTCAGAAGAGATTTAGAAACTTGCAGTTAATCATATCATAGCTAAGGCACATGGAAGAAATGATGAAGTCAAAGATCTGAAAAGAAATTTTCAAAGGGCAGCTTGAGAAGAAAAAGCCAAATGTTATAATGAAATGTGCAAAAAACTCCAGTTAGAACACCAAAAAGAATTAACATTCTCGGCATATGTAAAACTGAAAGAACTCAAAAAATACTCAAGCCTCGAGTTATAATATTGAAAGATTCTATAGGCAAAATACTAAATTATGCAGGAAACATCAAAAGAAAATGGAAATAATACAGTCACTACCAAAAAGGAAAAGTAGACATTCAACTATTTCAAAAAGTAGCATATGGAGGAGCTGATGCCAGGGGCTTAAGTGGAGAGCAAATATGTTTTGAGAATGATGAGGGCAATGAATGTACAAGTGTGCTTTACACACTTGATGTATGTATGGATTGTGATAAGAGTTGTAGGAGCCCCTAATGATTAAAAAAAAGCTAGCATATGAACAAGAACCAATGGTACTGAAGAAGTTCAAGCTGCACTGAAGGCATTAGCCAAAAACAAGGCTCCAGGAATTGATAGAATACCAATTAAACTGTTTCAACAAGCTGATGAAGCACTGGAAGTGCTCATTTGTCTATGCCAGGAAGTTTGTAAGATAGCTTCGCGGCCAGCTGACTGGAAGAGATTATATTTATACCTATTCCATTTATTCATACTCTTAACAGAATGCCCAAATGATAGAACAATACCATTGATATCACATGCAAGTAAAATTTTGCAGAAGATTATCCAACAACAGTTGTAGCAGTATATTGACAGGGAACTCCCAGAAGTTCAGGCAGGACATGGAACAAGAATAACATGCTGGCATCAGATGGATCTTGGTTGAAAGCATACAATATCAGAAAAATGTTTACTTGTTTTATTGGCTATACTAAGACATTCTACTGTGGATAGACTTGAGAAGAAAGGGAATCCCAGAACACTATGTTATGCTCATCGGAACCTGTGCCTGGATCGAGAGGCATTCATTCAAACAGAACAAGGGAATACTGAATGATTTGAAACCTGGAAAGATGTGTGTGAAGGTTGTATCCTCTCACCATACTTATTCAATCTGTAGGCTGAGCAAATAACCAAAGAAGCTGGATTATATGAAGAATTCGGCTTCAAGATTGGAGGAACAACCTTTGATACGCAGTTGACACACCTTGCTCCCTGAATGTGAGGAGGATTTGAAGCACTTGATGAAGACCAAGGATTGTAGTCTCCATGATGGATTGCAACTCAATGAAAAGATAATAAAAATTCTCAACTGGACCAGTAGGCAACATCATTACCAACAGAGAGTATCAAGGATTTCATCTCTTGTTTGGATCCACAACTGATATTCATAGAAGCAACAATCAAGAGCTCACTCAATCCATTGTATTGGATTAATCTGCTACACAAGACGTCTTTAAAGTGTTGAAAAGCAAGGATGTTACTTTGAGGACTACAGGGCGCCTGACCCAACACTTGGTATTTTCAGTTGCCTCATGTGTGAAAGCTGGACATTGAATAAGAAAACTGAAAAATAGTTGATACATTTGAATTATGGTGCTCCAAAAGAATATTGAAAGTACGTAGGATTGCCAAAAAAGATCTGTCTTAGATGTATAGCCAAAATGCTCCTTAGAGACAAGGATGGTGAGACTTTGTCTAGTGTACTGTGGACATGTTAGGAGAGCTCAGTCCCTGGAAAAGGACATCATGCCTGGTAAAGTATTGAGGCAGAGAAAAGAGAAGACCTTTGACAAGATCGATTGACACAGTCACTTCATTGATGTGATCAAACATAAGAACGAGAAAGAGAAAGACGAGGCTTCCTATTTCCTAAAGCGTTACAGTCTTGGAAAGCTCTAGGGGCAGTCCTACCCTGTCCTACAGTGTCCCTATGAGTTGGAATTGACTGGATGGCAGTGAGTTATGGATCATTAATATCACAAGTAAAATTTTGCTGGAGATAATTTTAAAACTGCAATACAGAAACAGTACTAGTAGAAATTCAAGTTGAATTCATAAGAAAATAATGGAAGATGCTACGTCAGATGAGTCTTAGCTAAAAGCAGAGATTGCCAGAATGATGTTTACCTATTATTGTTGAGAATACATAGAAAAACATGCACTAAGTCAACATTTCTACGTGTATACTTAGGGACATGGATTACATTATTATTCATATAATTCAGCTTCTTTGATTACCATACATACTTGTGTATAAGCTAAGTTTTTCAGCACTTTAAAAAATATTTTTTGGTATTATTTTATTGCATATATATCACAACTTATATTCATTCATTCTTATATAGCCAAACATAGAGTTGGGGGCTAATATTTTTGTTTACATGATCAGAGTTAGGCTCCATGACAATAATTTTAAAATACAGAAATAATTATAATAATAATTCATGTTCTTATCAGATGCCCTGGTCCATTAAAAAACACAAAGCATATAGCCTTTAAACTTGTGGGGTGGATTAAGTAAATTCACATAACCCCAAAACAAGATTCTGGCACTTTTTCAGTAATTCTAAATCCTAGATAATAATAATAGCATTTTGCACTCCTGAGCAATGCTACTGAGTGCATTCTTGTCCAAGTCTTCTGGTGCATAGGTGTTCAATTCGTTGTTGTTTTTTATCATTTTATCAGGGGCTTGTACAACTCATATCATAATCCATATATACATCCATTGTGTCAAGCACATTTGTATATTTGTTGCCATCCTCATTCTCAAAACATTTGCTTTCTACATGAGCCCTTGGTATCAGCTCATTTTCCCCCTCCCTCCACGCCCCTCCTCCCTCATGAACCCTTGATAATTTATAAATTATTATTTTGCCTTGGTTTACACTGTCTGATGTCTCCCTTCACCCGTTTTTCTCTTGTCTGTCCCCCAGGGAGGGGGTTATATGTAGATCCTTATAATTGGTTCCCCCTTTCTACCACACTTTCCCTCCACTCTCCCAGTATCGCCACTCACACCACTGGTCCTGAAGGGATCATCCGCCCTGGATTCCCTATGTTTCCAGTTCCTATCTGTACCAGTGTACATTCTCTGGTCTAGCCAGACTTGCAAGGTAAAATTCAGATCATGATAGTGGGGGGTGGGAGGAAGCATTTAGGAACTAGAGAAAAGTTGTATTGTTGCTACATTGCACCCTGACTGGCTCATCTCCCCGAGACCTCTCTGCAAGGGGATCTCCAGTGGCCTACAAATGGGCTTTGGGTCTCCACTCCGTACTCCCCCTCTCATTCACTGTGGTAAGATTTTTTGTTCTGATGATGCCTGATACCTGATTCCTTTGACACCTCGTGATCGCACTGGCTGGTGTGCTTCTTCCATGTGGGCTTTGTTGCTTCTGAGCTAGATGGC
>NW_022103915.1:32135467-32146304 GCF_000313985.2 Echinops telfairi
TGTTTTGCCTTGGTGTGGTGGGATCAGATCGAGTGAAATTCCCACACTGTGTCTGCGGTGTTGTCTCCTGTAGGGCTATGGGTCAGTAAGGGGCGTCCTGTCTCATAGTGGGGCCAGCCATGTGGTCCTCTCTGTGGACTGGCTGCTTTAATTGGAAACATCATCCTCACAGCCTGGTGGGCCAGGATGTGCTCCACTCTCTCCTCCTCCCCCTTCATCTGCTCCCATGTGCTCCGATTAGATATGTCCCTCTCCTGGAGCTGCAGATTTAATGCCGTCCTTTGAAATAAATTCTTCTGGCGGGAGGGCCAGGTGTCCACATAGTAGTTGGGATTGGGGCCGGCCTCCCAGACCTCTCCACTGATTCCCTACTCCACACCGGCATGTTGCATTCACATCTTGGAGCACTGGGTTGAAGTTTGGTCCCTCTTTCCCTGTGGAGATATAAACAATACCCTCCCCTTAGGTGGGTTAGTGCCCCCAAATCAGGTACTTTTTAAAGGGTTGAATGATATGTGTTTTATCTGTCTGCTTTATGGATAATGATTCTCCTGCCTGGTAATGTAAAACAGGCCTAAATGTGTAAGAGAAATCAATGTGATTACTCATGATTACAAAAACCTGTAAACCCACCTTCAGCCTAAAGTTAATTAAGTATGCTAAAAAGGGAGTTATCAATTGCCCAGAAAGAACCATCTCTTATTTTAAGCCAGAAGCCTATGTGGAATTAGGGGCTTAGGTAGAAACCCGAGGCCCATCCAAAATTGCTGAGAGAACAGGAAACTTACATTTGAAGGGAAGGCCTAGAGAGGAAAAGTAAACTGTTTGGCTTTACTAATTTTGAGTAAGCAGTTTGCCATTGGATGCATCGATGCAGGAAAATTCTGTGCCCATCAAAGAAAGCTCCTCCAAGGACTGAAAGTTACAGGGAGCCAGTAGCAGACAGCCTGGTATTTTCATTGTGGTAACCACCCAGGTCCATGTGTTGAGTGGAATTTGGGGACAGGAAGCAATGAAGAGATGAGTTTGGACAGGTTCCATTGGCACCCATTTACTTGGTTTACAAAGGCTAAGTTAAGAAAAAAAGGGAGGAAGAAGGGGAGGGGGAGTGGGAGAAGAGAAGGGCTGGTTGGTCTGAAGTTAGGGAGTTGTGTGGAATTCTAAGCCTATGAGCACTGACCCAGCCCATAAGGACTAGGGCTGAGAACAAGGAGGCCAGCTTGTTTGAAGTGCAGAGAGGTGTGTATGCACTCCCCCAAAATTGGTGGGTTAAAACCACTAGCAGCTCTGTAGGACAAAGATAAGGCTGTCTTCTCCCATAGGGCATTACACTGTAACCTTCCTAATGTTGCAACCCTTTAATACAGTTCCTCATGTTGTGGTGACCCCCAACCATAAAATTATTTTCGTTGCTACTTCATAACTGCAATTTTGCTACTGTTGTGAATTGCAGTGTAAATATCTGATATGCTGGATGTATTTTCATTGGTACAAATTGAACATCAGTAAAGCATAGTGATTAATCACAAAAACTATATCATTATATATTGAGAAATATTTATTTCTAATTACAAATAAATAAAATTTTGTCTTGAAGCATGATGCAGCATGGGTAACATTCTTCTTGCTGGGTACTCGTTTGTGGGTGTATCTGCATGTAGGTGCCGCCCCCCCCCCCCCGCGCCCCCCGTAGAGGAGCAGTGTCTCAGTTCCTAAGACCATTGGAAACGTGTTTTCCAATGGCTTAGGTAATTTATGAAAAGGTCGTTCGACCCCCAGGTTGAGAACCGCTGATTTAAACCATTACAGACAACAGTAATCAAAGTAACCATGAAAGAATCAGAAGTTTTCACTTTTCATGCACCTTCATTTTTTTCTCTTATAAAGTCCCACTCTTCCAATGAATTTAGTCTTTGCAGTGAATCACCCTTCTGACACTAACTATACATAGAAATGACATGTGCGTGATGTCTGACCTCCTCTAACTGTGAAAGGGAGAAAGAAAATGAAAATCTACATCAGAATCACCCAAGGCGGATTTTTGAGGCTGAAGGCAGACATGCTCCCCTCTACCAATTCTACCCCATCCTTCCCTCCCACAGCACTCTATTTCAGTTGGATTCTATAATTCATTGCAATGGTCTCACAGAACTCAACTCAGTTAACCAGTTACAAATGCCCCGGATATAATTATTTGGTAGGAGAGTCTCGCCTCAGCCATGCCAACAGGCTCTTGTCTTCAGTCTCTTTGCAACATAGCCCACTGATCTCTGTCCTTCCCGGGCAGTGTTACAAAGCTCTTTTAAGGCTGCCAATAAGTGCTCAAAAGGCATTCCACCACAAGCCTCAGTCCAAAGGCACTTAGCTCTAGCTCTGTGGGTCAGCAAACATAAATTCCCCCAATTGAGTGCCTAGACTGGAACATCACTCCACAAGCCAGCCTCCTGCCCAAAGACACTTGGCTAGTTTTTTTTGCTTGTGGGCTGGGAAGTCTACCACTCTGTCTTGGAGACTGGTTCTTGATTCTCTCGTTGCTGCTTCTCTAGTGTCACAGCTGTCTATTGAATCAAGAAGGTTCAATGTGCAGGGATCTCAGGGATCTGAAAGACTTCTACTCCTGGCTTTTCTCTCTTACTGGTAGTGAGGTCCCCCTTCACCCTTCCTGCTTCTGAGATGGCTCATTTTCTCCGCAGCAGAGTGGCAATCAAAATTAACCTTATTAACAATCATGCACAGTTGAATCATATAATCCTATCAGTATCTTCCCTCCTCTTACCCAGCTCCATCAAGAAAAAAGCTATTTGATGGGAGTTACAAACACTGACTAGAAAAGCCATATTTAATAATTCACTGCAGTGGAACAGCCCATTGCATAACTACTACATTAACAGGGCTTCTAGGATTGCTAAGATAGTTAAAATTAATAAAAGTGCTTTGTAAACTGTAAAATGCTCTTTGATTGCTAACAGTGATTTTCCATTTGTGTTCTTCTTATGTCTTAGCAAAATAATCAAACTGCTTTCAAAATTGCCATCATGGGTGAAAAGACTTCCAATATTTGATGTATCCCTTTCATTTAGGGTGAACATTCTTAAATTGTATTTGCCTTTATTATTAATAGAAATTAATAATAAATTTCCTCAATGTATAAGGATTGCTCCTTGGTCAGTATTAGAACTTGAATAGGCATTTTATCACATTTACATGATGAAAACAAGGGTTGTCTGATTATGACTGGGACCTAGCATTTCTTGAGTTCATTGGTTTTCTATAATGACGGTCCTGTTCCTATTAGGGGTTTGGAATTTTGAGGGTGCATTTTGTGTTGCTACAATGGTTAGGGCAGAGGAGGGCGGCACTGGCATTCAGTGAGCCAGACATACCAGACAATCCCACAAGTTCTTCACAGATTTTGAGCATTTTCCCAGATGTTCTTGTAGGTGAAAAGCCTGTTTATACTTAACTGATTCTAACTCTGTTATACATTTAAGCACAGTTTTACATGATGTTAATAGTGAATTTTCCAGGAATATGAATACTGAGTGAATCGGGGGCCAAATTGTACTTTATTTTGCTTAAAACTTTGTTAAAAGTTCACCATTTCAGGAAATCGTATTATCAATGATATTGCCACTTAAGATACTTAGTTTTCCAATATAACTCACATTTGTCAGTCTGCATTTGTAGCTGTCACCTTCATGATGATTTTAGGTGTAGGTACATTTATTTCTTTAATATGAATTCTAGTATGGCTATACTTCAGTCTTTATATTAAAAAAATTTAAGTTTCCTTGCTTTTCTTTTTCTAATGTACCTTAATATTAAATTTTAAAATTGAGTGTAGGTAGGTTATTTGCATTTTATTTCAGGCTTTTGACTTTAAGATTTGTAAAATAAATAAATGAAAGCATTTTGGCTTCCAGATGGAGGGAATATTTTTACAGAAGACCAGGTTACCTTTATTGGGAGAAACAAGAGGTCCCTGTTGATTTACTTGTAGGTATCTGTTTTCCTTCTCCTCTTGCTTTCTTTTTTCTCCCCCTACACTCTTTTCCCTTCTTCTTTCCCTTATGAAATGTTTGATACATAGAATATGTTACTATGCATGTGAGTAATGAAACAGATATAAAACTTAACCTGTGAACCCACCACTCATCTCAAAAGATAGACACTTAACAATGTTGTTGGTGTGTTTCTTCTTGATTTCCATTCACCTATGCCTCCTTTAAGGTGAGCTTCTTCTTTTTTTTAAAAATTTTTGCAAGACCCCAAATTTATTTATTTTAAATACCCTTTGCAACAGCTGTGACTATACACATGACTTTTCCCCTGTATGATTAACAATATTTTGTTATTTTTAAAGATCATTTTATTGGGGGCTCTTGCAGCTCTTTTAACAATCCATACATCAATTGTATCAAGCTCATTTGTACATATGTTGCCATCATTATTTTCTTAACATTTACATTCTGTTTGAGTCCTTGGTTAAAGGTGAGATTTGTTTATCACTTCTTTATCTTCATTTGTGTGTATTTCAAAATATATACTACATTTTTATGTATTCCAAAACTATATTGTGTAGTTTTACTCCAAAAAAGGGGATCCACACTATATATTTATCTTTGTTTCATTCTAATAAATATTAAATATTTTAAGATTCATTTATACTGATGTGTGTGTAGCTATGATTTGTTTTATGAGATATATGGTATTAATTGAGAGAAAAGTGGGGCTTTCTACTGCAGTAAAGATTTATAGTTTCTGACCAATAGTGGACAACTACATAGGCTCTTCACTGTTGTCCAGGTATTGTTGATAAGTAATTATGGTAACTTTGTTGTCTCTTTGTTTGGACACATTACTTGGTGACCCCTCCCAGCTCTTCTTGTACTTAAGTATAACCTGTGACTAAGTTGTCTGTGAAGGAGTGTGAGCAGAAGTAAACTGTGTCTCTCACAGACCTGGTCCTCCACAAAGTCTCCCGGTTGCTTTCCCCTTCTATTAGCTGGACTCAAACGATGATGGGCTCTGAGAACAGCAAACCACAAGATAGAAAGACTTTGCATTTTTGAATGATCATGAGGAGATGATACTCAATACTGACCTGGAACCTTTCTAGACTGTTAAATAAACAAAAAGATAAACGTCAAAAAAACAGTCTCAGAAACTCACAGGGTCAGTTCTATCCTGTCTTATAGGATCCCTATGAGTTGGCATGCACTTAGTGGCAGTGAGTAAATGAGCGACAGTATTAATTGAATGACTATACTGTCATTTTTTTCTTCCTCCTGAAAGTAGACTTTACCCCCTTCTATTTGGTTGATTATTAAAAATATTCTTGCTACATCTTCAGATGTATAATATGTGTAAAAGTTTCTCTTTGCAATGGCTTTTAAACATTTGATGATACTTCCATGTGTGCTTGTGCACACACAGAAATAGTTGAAATAAAAATGTGAATCAACATTTACCCTTACTACATGTGATGCACTTAGCTTTTCCATGTTTCATTCTAAGTATTGGTTGTGACTCTCTAAATGATTTTTACAGTTTAATGGCTGTCTTGGTTTCCTTTGAAGAGCTGGGGACTTGGCTTTCCTTTGCTTATAGATTGGCATCCAGTAGAGTGAATACCCGGCTAAGCAGGATACACTCCTCTTAATACCTGGAAACATCTGTTTTGTGCTCAACGAAGCTTCATCTCAGACTAGATCTGAATTTAATACTAAAGTTTACACAGCATTTTTTGTTGGAGTGAATTATCCTACATGTACTTTACCTAAGTGTTTTAGGTTTTCCAGAGTTAGACCATTTCTGAGGATACAGAATAGAATTCGTTGGAACTTTTGATTTTTGGTATTTGTTTTCATATCAGATTTACCTCCTTCCTTTACTTATTTTGACCACAAACTCAATTTTCTTAGGCTTAGACTTCAATTATTTGTTCTGCTCACTTCATTAAAATGAATTTGGGAGTATTCTTACCTATAGTCTGGAATGGTTTGAGTAGAATTGGTGTCAGCTGTTCTCTGACTACTTGATACAATTTGTCAGTCAAGCCGCCTGGGCCACGACCTTTTTTATTATTTTTAATTATGACCTGTTCAATTTTTTTTATTAAAGGTACCATATATACTTATGTATAAGCCGAGTTTTTCAGCACATTTTTAGTGCAGTTTTTGTGGTAAAATTTAAGTGCCTCGGCTGATATTCATGTTGGCTTATACTCGAATATATACAGTATGTTCCAGTTTTTTCAGTTCAGTGTGTATTAGTTTAGGTAAGTAGTGTGTTTCTAGAAATTGGTTTATTTCATCTAGGCTTTCAATAGTTTTGGAATATATTTCTTCATTTTACTCACTGCCAATTGAATCAGTTCCAGCTCTTAGTAATCCTACAGAGCAGGGAAGAAGAACTGCCCCTGTGGGTTTTCAAGGTTGTAAACCTTTATAGGTTCAGAAAGCCTATCTTTTGCTCATGGAGCAGCTGATGGGTTTGAACTGATGTAGCAAGGAGTTAGGATATAATTAAGAGAAATTATATGTTTTATTACCATTTGGGGAAGATTGGTATAGAGTTAGGAGCTGCAGATCACAATTGGCCTTGTTGAAATTAAATTATACAAATTGTTATTGTTCACATATTAGGGGATATTTAGGTAATCGATACCTAGTTTTTTTGATAGCACCCAGCGTTGAATTTGAGTGGTGGATAGTTTAAAACCTTTGGAAAGATACTGGGGCTGGCAGGCTGGACCTTGGACTTGAAAGAGACAAAGATCATCAGTTCTGATGGAAGTAAATATTTGGTTAAATAAACAACTTATAAGAATTGGTGTTACCTCAAAAAAAAACCAAAAGACTCCTCGCTGTCGTCCAGTCTTGATTCAGACTGATAGCACCCCTATAAGATAGGGTAGAACTGCCCTTGTAGGTTTCTGACTTTTAATGCTTTACAGCAATAGAAAACAGTCTCTCTCCCATAGAGTGGCTGGTGGTTTTGAACTGCTGACCTGTGGCTGGCAACTCAGTGCTAATTGACTTCACCACCAGGACTGCTACGTAGGAGGACTTAATTTATACTTGGGAAAATTAAAGAGACTTTTAGTTTAAGATAACTGTTATGGTGGTGGAAAGAGGTAAAATGTAATTATGAAAAAAATTAATATTTTCCTTTAATTATTTTTATATTGACCACGTCTGTTCATTTAGTAAACAGGGCAAGTTTTTCACTGGTAACATGTCTAATATGGTTTCTTGAATATCTGAACAGCATTTGCTACACCTATTAATTATATCTCTGTGTTTTATGATACTGAGTTCTTTTTTAACATAAGTGTTTTGACTGAAAGTAAAACATCAAAACCATTACAGTCTGTTGAAGAATTAGGCTAATGTAGAAATGATATGAAACACATTGTTAACTAAAAATAAACTTAGTAAATTATATCTGAAATGGTGTTGTTAGAGTATCTATTAGGCATGAAATTCAGCTGTTTTTATTCTTTGGTTTTTGTGAATATAATCTGAATTGGATATCTATGCAAAACAAATGTCTAGTGTCTCTCAATAATAGAACTCATTACAAAGACCATACAAACCTTTCTCATGATTCTGAACACGCAAAGTAATAGTACCTGGAATTAAAGAGTAAATGAAAAATATACTATAGATAATTTTAACATTGTGATAATTAGGTTTAAGGCAGTAAGGCTATAATATGATTTATTAATATTATAGTACTGCATGATTTTTGTGGGGCATTTGAGAAGCAGGACTATATAATTTGCTTTCATTTTGTTTAAAAAAATGTATTTGCTTTCATTTTGTTTAAAAAAATCATTAGATGCAAATACCTTTATTGTGATAAAAATTAAAACAAAATTAAGTAAAAATTAAAAATAAAAGCTGCTGGGTGGGATGGTGAAAGAGGGAGGAAAAAAAGAGGAGCTGATACCAAGGGCTCAAATAGAAAGAAAATGCTTTGAAATTGATGATGGCAACATATGTACAAATGTGATTGATACAATTGATATATGGATTTTTATAAAAGCTGTAAGAACCCTCAATAGTATGATTAAAAAAGAAAAGAAAATTACCAAGTCCACCCAAAAGTAAATGAAGGAAAAAGAAAAAGAAAGGCCTCTGGGACCAGGTTCAGGTATTATTATTATTCCAACCCCATCACGTAAGAGATGGTGACCTTAGACATTACTTCTCTTTGCCTAAGTTATAAGATGAGAATATTTCTTGGCTGCGTTATATGAGAATGTTTAACAAATAAGTGTTGAGTAAATCTTAGTTGCTGCCAGTCATTTCCTTACACAGGAACAGCAATATTGCATTGCTTATGGTGAATTAATTTTTCTTTTTAAATACGTACATAGTCATATTCCAGTATGACTAGGAGCACTTAATAAACACATTTAAAATTAAGTTTTGAATAAAAGTCTTAAGAATTTTTACTTTGTTGTTATGTGCCATTGAATCAGTTCTAACCCATAGCAACCTAAGTACAATAGAATGAGACACTGTGTGGTCCTGCACCATTCTCACAGTTGTTTCTATGCTTGATCCCACTGTTGCAGCCACTGCGTCAGTCCATTTATTTGAGGGCTTGCATCTTTTTGCTGCCCCTCTTCATTATCAACATGATATCCTTCTCCAGGAATTGGTTTCTCCTGACAACATGTCCGAAGTATGTAAGGCAAAGGCTCACTGTCTTTGCTTCTAAGGGGCGCTTTGATAATACTTCTTCCAGGACAGATGTTGGTCCTTTCAATAGCCCATGGTAATTTCAATGTTCTTTTCCAAGCCATGGTATTTTCAGTTGCCTCATATGCATGTGAAAGTTGGACATTTAATAAAGGAAGACTGAAGAAAGAATTGATACATTTGAATTGTGCTAGAGAAGAATATTGAAATATTTTTTGCTTGCAGCTATTATAATTTTAATTCTTATAAAAATGAGGAAGTTGTTCAATAATTTACTCAATCAGGTTTTTTCCCCCCTAACATATTTTTAACTTTTTATTGTGATTTGGGTGAAAGTTTACAGAGAACATTTGTTTCCATTCACTTTTTGTTTCATATAACTGAGTGCAATCTTACATTATAAGAGCACTCTTCATACTTACGTGTTTTTCCATTTCTACTTGTCTTTCTTTCCTCTCCATTTCTATACTTTCACCTTTTTTCCTGGGAAAATGCTGTGTCTTTTAATCTTGTATGGTTGATTGTTCAAAGGAGTGCAAACCTGAGTGGTTGGTGGTCTTTTGATAAGCCTTTCTGTTTGGCTGAAAACAAAATTACTAGGGTGAATTCAATTCCAGATTTGGACAATGTCTAAGGGCCATAGCATTGAAGGTTTCATCAGTCTCTTAAATCACAACAGTAACCCTTGTTTTTATTTATGATTTGAGTTTTGTTCCACATTTTTATTCACTCTGTCCACTCCATTACTTCCTATTGTTCTTTTCAAAGAAGTTGGAAGTAGTTGCCAAGCACCATCCAGCTCTTCTGGTCTCGGGAGTGTGGAGGCTGAGGTTCTCATGATCCATTAGTCCTATGGACTAACTCTTTCCATGCATCTTTGATTTTCTTCACTATTCTTTCCTTGGACAAGTTGAGGACCAGTGATTGGACCATCTAGGCCATTCACGAGCTTTTAAGATGCCAGTTACTACTCTCCAAAATAGAATGTAGATCATTGTCTTTGTGGATTATGTTATGCCAGTTGACCTTGAGACTATGATCCTGAGATTTCAGGGGCAGTGATTTATTCCTTCCAGTGTTTGGTTATGGCCAAAGTTTTTCTTAGTTTGGCCCCTAAATGCACTACTATAGTAAATGATATATTTATAGTACATATAAATAGATACATAGAATTATCCTCTGTCACACCTATATTAAAGGCTGTAAACATTGAGTTGTATTGAAAGCTATAATCCTTGATCTTCATCAGCAAGTGTTTCAAGTCCTCGATTTCAGTAGGCAAGGTTGTGTTCACTGCATATCAAAGGTTGTTAATAAGCCTTCCTCCAATCCTGATAACACATTCTTCATATAATTCAGCTTTTCTAATTATTTGCTTAGCATACAGATTGAATAAATATGGTGAGATGATACAACTCTGACACACACTTAACTGATTTTAAACTATACACTATCCCCTGTTCTGTTCCCACTACTGCCTTTTGATCCATGTACAGGTTCTGCTTGAGCACAATTGTGTTCTGGAATACTTCTCTCTCAAGGGTAGCTATTTGTTTTGGTCCACACAGTCAAATTCCTTTGCATATATAATAAAACACAAGTAAACATCTTTCTGGTATTTTTTGCTTTCAGCTGAGATCCATCTGACATCATCAATGATATCCATTGTTCTGCTCCTTTTCTGAATCAAGTCTGATTCTATGACAACTCTGTCAATGTTCTGCTGCAACCTTTGTTAGATGATTTTTTAATTTTATTTTTTATCATTTTACCTACATACGTATATCCAGTGTGTCAAGCGCATTTGTGCATGTATTCCCATCATCATTTTCAAAACATTTTCTTTTTACCTGAGCCCTTGATATCAACTCCTCATTTTTTCCTTTCCCTCCACCACCCTCCCTCCCCCTAGAACCCTTGAAAACTTACAAATTATTATTATTTGTCGTGTCTTACACTGACCAATGTCTCCCTTCACCCACTTTTCTGTTGTCCATCCCCCTGGGTGGGGGTTATATGTAGATCATTGAGATTGGTTCCCCCTATATCCCCCACCTTCCCTTTACTCTTCTGGTGTTGCTACTCTCATTATTGGTCCTGAGGGGTTTACCTGTCTTGGATTC
>NW_022103915.1:32146656-32160511 GCF_000313985.2 Echinops telfairi
CTTTGTTGCTTCTCAGCTAGATGGCTGCTTGTTTCTCTTCAAGCCTTTAAGACCCCAGACGCTATGTCTTTTGATAGCTGGGCACGTCAGCACACGTCAGCTTTCTTCATCACATTTGCTTATGCACCCATTGTGTCTTCAGCAATTCTGTCAGGAAGGTGAGCATCATGGAATTCCAGGTTATTAGAACAAAGTGTTCTTACATTGAGGGAGTGCTTGAGTAGAGGCCCAATGTCTGTCTCCTACCTTGATCTTAACATATAAATATATGTACATGGATGTATTTCCCTATTGTTGTATATAAATATATTTACATATGTACATGCCTGTATGTAGACCTCTATAAATGTCCTTGCCTTGTAGTTCTTTCCTCTATTTCCTTTTACTTTCCTCTTGTCTCACTATCCTGTTCCGCCTTCATTCGGGTTTCAGTAATTCCTATTGGTTACATCGCCCTTGAACAAGCCCTACCAGACATTCTACGCCCTCCTTGCCGTTGATTTTAGATCACTTGTTGTTCCCTCGTCCCAGGGTTTGTTGACATGCCCCTTCCTTTCCCCCCTCCTCCCCCTCTTATGTCACCCCCCCCCCTCCCAGAAATGTTGGTCCCATTGTTTTCTCCTTTGGATTGTTTATCCTGCCTATCTTATCTAGATAGATATGCAGAGACAATAATAAAACAAAAACAAGACAGAGCAAAACAAAGCAACAAAAGAAAAAACCCAAAACAACAAAAGCAAAAATTAACGACAAAAAAAGAAAAGCCTATAAATAGTTTCAGGTCTGTTTGTTGACCTTTAGGAGTGATTTCTGGTCGAGTCTGATGGGGTGCCATGCTCTGGCCCCAAAGTCTATTTTGGTATTCCTCAGGGACTTCAGCTTTGCTCCCCTTGCTGCTTTGTTGCACGCCCTTAGGATTTCACCCTGGTGTGGTGGGGTCAGATCAGGCACAAGTCGTGCACTGTGCCTCCAGTGTTGTCCCTTGTAGTGCTATGGGTCAGTGAGGGATGTCGTGTCTTGGTGAGGCCAGTCCTATGGTCCTCTCTGCATTGGCTGCTATGAGCAGGAATATTGTCTTTGGGGTTTGGTGGGCCAGGATGTGTTCTAGTCTCTCTCCTTTCCTCTTTGTTTGCTCCTGT
This sequence comes from Echinops telfairi, assembly GCF_000313985.2. Lineage (NCBI taxonomy): Eukaryota > Metazoa > Chordata > Mammalia > Afrosoricida > Tenrecidae > Echinops > Echinops telfairi. Next base: position 32,147,796 of record NW_022103915.1, read on the forward strand.
GTGCTCTAATCAGACATGCCCCCCTCCCTGAGCTTTCACTTCAGTGCTGTCCTCACGTATTTGGGATTGGAGCCTGCCCTGCAGATCTCTCTGTTGGTTCCCTGCTTCATGCCGGTACGTTGCATTCACGTCTTGGCACACTAGGTTGAAGTCTGGTCTCTCTCTCTCTCTCTCTCCTGTGGAGATATAAACAACACCATCCCTTTAGGTGGATTAGTGCCCCATTCCCCCGCTACCTATGTCTTTTATTTTTTTCTTTTCCTCTCCTTTTTAGTTGGCTCCCATATGTATCCCTGAATTCTGTCTGGCCCCTGCTGTAATACCTAGATCTCAACCCAAGAATATATGTATACAGTAGCTTTCTCCCTATACCCATTTTGCATTTTTAAGCTTACCTCAGCAGACTCATGTTGTACTTGTCCTTTTGTGCTTGGTTTACTTCACTTAGCATAATTTCCTCCAATTCTTCCCATGCAGCAATGTGCTTCATGCGTTTATCACTGCTTTTTTGGGATGCGTAGTACTCCATTTTATGTGTGTACCAGAGTTTTTTGATCTATTTGTCCGTTGATGGAAATTTGGGTTGTTTCCAACTCCTTGTGATTATGAACTGTGCTGCAATGAACTTTGGAGCACAGATGTCTGGCTGTGGTTTGTTTCTTGCTTCTTCTGGGTATATGCCCAGTAAGGAGATTGCTGGGTCATTTGGTAGTTTGATTTCCATCAGTTTTAGCTATCACCAAATCGATTTCCATAGTGACTGTACATACCACCAGCAGTGAATGAGAGTTCATATATCACCACAGCCCCTCCAACACTTGTTGCTTTCTGATTTTTTGAATTGGGCTATCTTAGGTGGTATCTCATAGTTGTTTTAATTTGCATTTCCATTATGGCTAATGATTGGGAACTTATTCTCATATGTTTTTTGGCCATTCAGATTTCTGCCTTTGTGAAACTTATGTTCAGGTCCTTTGCCCACCTCCTCAGTTAGGCAATTCATTTTTTTCTTTTTGTAAGCTAGCAGAGTACTGTAGATTTTAGTAATAATACCTTTGTCTAATGTGTCATTGCTAAAGATGTTTTCCCATTCTGTGGGCTCTCTTTAATTACTCTCTTGGTGAATTTTATCGATGTACACAGGTGTTTTATCTTCAGTATACCTCACTTGTCAATTTGTGCCTCACCTGTATTTGTGTCCTTCCCAATTTCCAATAGCCTATGTATTCCCTGTGCCAAAGTTCTCAGGTTTGTCCGGATTCCCTCATTGGTGGCCCTAATAGTTTGGGGTATTGGATGACTTTGTGCAAAATTTTACTTGCATGTGATATCAATGATATTATAGTGCATTTTGTTGTGTCACCTCTCTTCGGAGTATGTACAAATAAGGATCTCTTCCAGTCAGTTGACCAGGTACTTCCAAATTTCTTGGCACAGAAAAATGAGTGGTTCCAGTGCTTCATCTGCTTGAAACATTTCAGTTGGTATTCTGTCACTTCCTAGAAACTTGTTTTTATTAATGCCTTCAGTACAGTTTGGACTTATTCCTTTGATACCATTAGTTCTTGATCATATGCTACCTCTTGAAATGGTTGAATGTTGACTAGTTCTTTTTCATACAGTGTATTCTTTCAATCTTTCGTTGCTTCCTGATCAACATTTTTTCCCATAAGGTCTTTCACTATTGCAATTTGAGGCTTAAGTTTTTTCTTGTGTACCTTCTGTTTAAGATATGCTAAGCAAGTTCTGATGTTTTAGTTTTCTAACTTTAGGTCTTTGCACATTTCATTGTAATACTTTGTTGTCTTCTCAAGCTGCCCTTTGAAATTTCTTTTCAGCTCTTGACTTCATTTCTTTCATTTGCCTTAGCTACATACAATTAAAAGCAAATTTCAGAGTCTCTTCTAGTCTCTTCTAACACCAATGCTGATCTTTTCTCTTTTTCCTGTCCTTAATGACATTTTTGTTTCTTCATCCCACACCTTATCTCATCTTCTGTTATTAGTGTTACATTCAAATTTGTTTGTAAGATGATCTTGAAATTCAGGTGGGACATACTCAAGGTCATATTTTGGCTCTCGTGAACTTGTTTTAATTTTCTTCATTGTCAACCTAACCTTACATGTTCTCACACTTGGCTCCTGGCCTGGTTTTAGCTGCTGATTTTGAGCTTCTCCATTGTATCTTCCCATATCCATAATCAGTTTGATTTTTATGTATTCCATCCGGAGAAGTCCATGTGTGGTTAAAAAAAAAAAGGGTTATTTTTGATGAAGAAGTCATTGGTCTTGTAAAATTTCAGACTGAAAATGTTGGTAAAATTTTTCAATTTCATCACTATCTTTAGTGTTTGGTGGATACATTTGAATAATATTTATATTGATTGGTTTTCCTTGTATGTGGATAGATATAATCCTATTACAGACTTTACTAAACTATTTTTAGCGAGACTTGGGTTTCACTGCTATGAATTTTACTTCTCTGCAACCAGCTGTCATAGCTATAGAGATGAAATTATAAGTGACTACAAGATGGTGTCTATACTTAGGATTTTAATTTTCTGTCCTTGAAATTTTCAGATTTGGGACTGACACTTCTTCCAGGAAGCACAAGCCAGTGCAGCTGTCATTGGAACCCAAGGTCTAGATTGGAATATTAGTGGGTCAACAATTCCTAGACTCCTCACTTAGAATAGGTAAGTGAAAGAGCAGTTGAGAATAAGAAAAATGGAATTAATGTTAGTGGTTTTCCTTCTTTTTAGCCAGATATAAACAGTAGACAATTTTTAAAAATTAACCATTTACCCTGAAATCATTTGGAATATTGAGTACAAAATTTGTCAAAATGTTAGCAGTGATTGCACTTATTTTTCTTCTTGTTTGATTTTCCAAATTCGAATTATGAGATGTATTATAGTTATGTGCTATTACATAACAAACCATCTCAAACTTAGTCACTTAAAACATAGCAATTACCTCTTTTGCTCATGAATCAGCAATTTAAGTAAGGGTGGCATAATCGGGACTGCTTTTCTCTGTTCCATGTGGCATCAGTTGAGGTGGCTGGAGGGTAGATGAGGATGATTCAATGGTTGGGAGCAAGAACCATTTGAAAGCTCCCTCACTTGTGTGTCTAGTGTTTAATGCTGGCGCTTGGCGGGGGCTTCAACCTGGGCTGTCAGCCAGAACGCCTACAGACATGACTCTCAGCTTGATGGCTGGGTTCCAATAGAGAGCATCTCAAAAGAGCAAGATGGAAGTACATGGCATATTTGATTTAACTGGAAGTCATATAGCATTACCATTCTATTTATGGTTGAAGTAATCACAAAGGTCTGCTCACAGTGGACATAGACACCGTGTCACTTGAAAAGAGAATTGTCAGTGTCACATTGTAAGGTGAGCATGTTAGTAGATTATATGTTGCAGCCATTTTTGTAACATAATCTGCCACAATTTGTATTATAAGATAAAAATATATAACATGTGACATAAATGAAAAACAGAACCATCTTGCAAGAAATTTTACTCAACTCTTGTATGATGTGAAAAATGAGATACATAACAGAAAGAAATGAAATAGATTTTTAATTTTCTTTTTTTATAACAAGCAGTATACTTGAATTAAAAGAGGAGACAATTTACTAACTAGTTGCAAATTAAATTTTATAGTTAGGGATTTTTATTTTTAAAGAAAATGCTCATTTTTTAGTTCAGAGTTTATTATTTATATTAATAATATGGCTACTTGAGAAAATAGTTTCTGATATAATAGAGTTGAGAAACTAGTGCCAATTATGCATTGTTTTGTCATTATTTCTTTTAGAGAAAATTATATAATGTTGTTCAAGATTGTAAATTTTGCCTCCTAAACAATAAAAAATTTTTTCTGTGGGATAATAAAATTGGCAATGTTATAGATTTTTTTTTGTTATCTTATTGATTACACTAAACAATTGCATACATTGATGTGGAAGTTTGACAAAATATTCAATTTATGGCTATATTAGGATCAATTTTATATAAGTCTGCAAGCATAATATATGGCTGTAGTTCCATTCTCTTTGACTGGAAAATAAACTATGTGGAGCACCTCATTATCTCTTAGACTCAGAAACTGTCCTTGTTACCCAGATTTTGCCTAGTCCAAAGTGACATAGTGAGCCTAATCCAGCTGAATTGGTTCAGTATTATTTGCCCACATATAACAGGTTTTTTTTTTTACAATGGAAAGTGACTCTAAAAAACTAGCTAGTGGGACAACATGGGTCGTACTAGAAGTTTGTTAACTTTCAACTGTGAGTAAACAGAATTGACTGATTTTATAGTATGGTATATTTTGTTCAAAAGGTATAGCAATTGGGAAAGTTGTTTTTGTTTGCTATCTCAGCATTTGAAACGAGATGCTTTTCAGTAGGTTGAAATAGTAGTGTATGTGTATAGGATTGGAGCAGGACAGTATTTCATTCTGTTGTATACCAAGGGCTCAAGTAGAAAGAAAACGTTTTGAAAATTATGATGGCAACATATGTACAAATGTGCTTCATATAATTGATGTATGAATTGTTATAAGAGCTGCAAGAGCCCCAATAAAATTATTTATTAAAAAAGAAAAAAAAACTGCTTATGCAAATAGTGCTGTCAGTATAGTCAAAAATATCCTTCATTATACAAAGGTGTCTCTGTAGTACATACTGAGGAAAGGTATTACTGACTTGTGGCCATACACATATTTAATTTCACCAAATAGTGCCAAATTGTTTTTCAAAATAGTCCAGTTAATGCTACCACTAACAGTGTTTTAGGGTTCCCATTTTCTTATATATCAAGGACCAGCATTCAGTTTTAGCCATCTGTTTAATCTTGCCAATACTGAGTATGAAGTAGTATCATGTTTTCATTTATATTTCTCATATTGAGAGTAAAGTCAAAAGTCTCTTCACTTCCTACTATTTGGGCAAACATGTTGCATGTTGGTTAAAGAAAAAATTACCCAAATAATCATTTGTTGTAGATTAATTTGAAAATACAAAGAGGCAAATAAAAAAAAAGTTATCACGTATATTCCAACACAGAGGTAATTGCTAGACGTATTGACTATAGCTTTCTGGTCTTTAGTGATTCATATACCTGAATACCCATTCTTTTACATATACTGAAGCATGTATAATTTTTTAATTTATGGGATAGTACAGGTTTCTAAGTTATATTTTTTTAAATAAATCATTTTATTGGGGTCTCTTACAACTCATAACAATCCATACATCAATTGTATCAAACACATTTGTACATATGTTGCCATCATCATTTTCAAAACATTTTCTTTCTACTTGAGCCCTTGGTATCAACTCCTATTTTTTCTCCACCCTCCCACCCTTGTGACCCCTTGACAGATTTTAAAATATTAATATTAATTTCATATCTTACAGTGACCACTCTCCTTTCACCCACGTTTCTGTTGTTTGAAGGAGGAAGGGTTATACGTTGTTCATTGTGATTGGTTTCACCTTTCTTCCCTCCCCTTCCCCCCTACCCTCATGGTATCACTACTCCCATTACTATTCTTGAGGGGTTTATCTGTCCTGGATTCTGTGTGATGAGAGGTCTTATATGTACCAGTGTACATGCTCCAGTCTCGCCAGATTTGTAAGTTAGAACTGGGGTCATGATAGGGGTGGGGGGGAAAGCATTAAAGAACTGCAGGAATGTGTATTTCATTGGTGCTATACTACATACTGCCTGGTTCATCCCTTCCTTGTGACCCTTCTGTAAGGGGATGTCCAATTATCTACAGATAGGCTTTGAATCTCCACTCCTACCCCCACTCGTCCACATCGATGTGATTGTTTTGGGTCTCCTGATGCCTGATCCTATCAATACCTTGTGATCACACAGGCTGGTGTGTTTCTTCCATGTGGGCTTTGTTGCTTCCCTGCTAGATGGCCGCTTGTTTAACTTCAAGTCTTTAAGACCCCAGATGCTGTATCTTGCAATAGCTGGGCACCATCAGCTTTCTTCACCACATTTACTTATGTACCCATTTTGTCTTCAGCAATCATGTTGGGAAAGTGAGCATCACAGAATGCCAGGTTATTAGAACAAAGTGTTCTTGCATTGAGGAATGACTTGAGTAGAAGCCCAATGTCCGTCTGCTACCTTAATATATAACATATAAATATATATACGTAGACCTATATCCTTATAGTTATATATTAATATATTTACATATGTACATATCTATATTTATACCTATATAAACGTCTTTTGCCTCTTGTTTTTTCCTGTATTTCTTTTTACTTTCCTCTTGTCCCACTATCATGGTTGCCCTTCATTCGGTTCTCAGTAGTTCCTTTCAGTTACATTGCACTTGATCAAACCTCACCAGGCATTCTATGCCCTCCTCACCATTGATTTTAGATTTCTTGTTGTTCCCTCGTCCCTGGGTTTGTTGCCTCCCCCCTTCCTTTACCCCACCTCCTCTCTCATGTCCCACAGAGCTGTTGGTCCTGTTGTTTTCTCCTGGGGATTGTAAACAATCATGTCTATCTTATATAGATAGGCAAGGAAAAGAAAAAGTCTATAAATTGTTCCAAGTCTGTCTGCCAACCCTTATGAATGTTTTCCGATCAGGTCTGATGAGGTGCCAAACCATGCCCCTGAGTCAGAAGTCTGTTTTCAGGATTCCTCAAGGAATCCGCTTTGCTTTTATCTTACTCAGGGTTGACTAGAGAAACAAATTCATAGATACTCGTATGTGTATAAGAAAGAGCTTTATATACAAGAGCAATTATATATTGAGAAGATATCTTGCCCAGTGCAGATCAAGTTCATAAGTCTAATATTAGCCCATATGTCCAAGACCAGTCTATAAATTCCTCTTCAGAATCTGCAACACAATTAAGGACACTGAATGCAAGGAGATCCCACCAGTGGGTGGAAATCTTGTGGATACAGTGGTGGTATAAGCTTCTCAGTGCTGGCAGAGTCTCCACATGGCTCCTTCAGCTCCAGGGCTCTAGTGTAGTTCCATGTGTTTTGTCAACAGGAATGTCTCCCAGGGAGTGTCTGAATGTCCCACCTCCAGCGATCTATTTATCTCCTTAGTGTCTCAAGATTATGTAACTACCACAGCTTTGCTCCCCTTGCTGCTCTGTTGTGCTCTCTTTGTGTTTCACCCTGGTGTAGGGAGTCAGACAGGGCACAGTTTCCTCACTGTGTCTCTAGTGTGGTCCTCCATAGTACTATGGGTCAGTAAGGGGACATCATGTCTTTTGGTGGGGTCAGGCCTATGGTTCTTTGTGTGCATTGACTGTTTCAAGCAGGAATGTTGTCCTTGAGGCCTGGTGGGCCTGGATGTGGTCCACTCTCTCTTTCTCTTTGTTTGCTCCTGTGTGGTCTGGGCAGACCCATCACTCTCCCTGTGCTATATCTTCATTGCTGTTCTCTGTAGTGCATTCTTCTGGGGAGGGGGTCAGCATAGTTGGGATTGGGGCCAGTCCTGCAGTCCTCTCTGTTAGTTCGCTGTTCTATGTCAGTATGTTGCCCTCAAGGCTTGGCGCACTGGGATGAGGTCCCTCTCTCCCTGTCCTGTGGAGATATAAACAATTCCCTATGGGTTAGTGCCGTGTTCTTCCATTCCCCTCATCTCCTTCCCCTTGCTTTTTAGTTGGCTGTCATATGCATCCCTAGGTTGGGTCTGACCCCTGCCAGAGTGTCTGGACCTCACCCCGGGAATTTATGCATTTAGTAACTTTTCCCCTATGCCTACTGTGCTTTCTAAGCTTACCACAGTGGACTCATGTTATACTTGTCTTTTTGTGTTGGCTTACTTCGCTTAGCATAATTTCCTCCAACTGGTCCCATGAGACGATGTGCTTCATGCTTTCATCACTGCTTTTTAGGGATGCATAGTTTTTTATCTATTTTTAATCTATTCATCCATTGCTGGAAATTTAGGTTGTTTCCAACTGTTTGTGATTGTGAACGACGCTGCGATGAACATTGGAGTGCACATGTCTGGTTATGGTCTGTTTCTTATTTCTTCTGGGTATATCCCCTGTACAGGGATTGCTGGGTCATATGGTAGTTTGATTCCCATTTGTTTTAGGTATCACCAATTGATTTCCATAATGGCTGCACATACCTACAGGACCACCAGCAGTGACTGAGAGTACCTATCTTACCACAGCCCCTCCAACACTTGTTACTTTCTGATTTCTTGAATTGGGCTATCTTTGAGGGTGTTAGATGGTATCTTATAGTTGTTTTAATTTGCATTTCCCTATTGCTAATGATCGGGAGCATTTTCTCATGTTTATTGGCCATTCAGATTTCTGCCCTTGTGAAACTTCTGTTCAAGTCTTTGCCCATCTCCTCAATGGGCTATTTGTTTTTTCTTATTGTAGGCTAGTAGAGTACTATAGATTTTAGTAATAAGGCCTTTGTCTGATGTGTCATTGCTAAAGATGTTTTCCCAGTCTGGGCTTTCTTATTATTCTCTTGGCGAAGTCTTTAGATGTACACAGGTGTTTTATCTTCAGTATATTCCACTTGTCAATTTGTGTTTCCTCTGTGTTTGTGTCCTTCCCTATTTCCGATAGCCTATATATTTCCTGCCCCAAAGTCCTTAGGTTTGTCCCAATTCCCTCATTGATGGCCCTAATAGTTTGGGGTTTTACCTTAAGGTCTGTCATCCACCTTGAATTTATTCTTGTGCATGGAAGTGAGGTAAGGGTCTTGCTTCATTTTTTCTGCAGGTGGATATCTATTTTTTCCAGCACCACTTGTTGAGGACATCCACTTCCCATTTGATATTTTTTGGGTCCTTATTTAAGATCGGTTGTCTGTATGCTGATGATTTCATTTCTGGGTTTTCAGTTATTTTCCATTGTTAGAGTACCTATCATTATTACCAGTACTATGCTGTTTTGACCATTGTGGCTGTATAATAGGTACTACAGTCTGGTAAAGCAAGCCCTCTGACTTTGTCCTTCTTCACGAGGCGTTCTCTGCTAATCTTGGGTTTCTTCCCTCTCCATATGAAGTTGGTAGTCAGTTTTTTCCAATTCTTTGAAGAAAGGTGTTAGTATTTGTATTAGGATAGCATTAAACTTATATAGTGCCTTGGATAGGACTGACATCTTTATTTATTACCGTATATACTCGAGTATAAGCCGACCGAAATATCAGCTAAGGCACCTCATTTTACTACAAAAACTACATTAAAAATGTTCTGAAAAACTCAGCTTATACACGAGTATATATGGTAAGTCGTCTAATCCACAAGCATGTGATATTCTTCAATTTGTGGAGGTCACTTTTGGTTTCTTGTTGTGTTCTGTAGTTTTCCTCGTACAAATCCTTTTTTTTTTTTTTTTTGTAAGGTATATCCCTAAATACTTTAATTTGTGCTTTGCTGTTGTGAAAGGGTACTTCCTTTTTGATCTCCTTTTCTTTGGTCTCGTGGGTATTTACTTTTGATCCCTGTATGAATGATTTAACTATGCCTTATTTTGTACTTCTGGTATATAATATCATTCTGAAACACCACTTTAAAATATATTAAGGAGGGTCCTTTCCCTCAAAAAGATGACCCCAGCTCTGCCCAGCTCCTCAACATGCCCTGGACAAAAATCTTTTTTTTTTTTTTTAATTTAACTTTCAGTAAACCTCAGACACTAATTTAAAAAAAAATATATATATATTAAGGAGGGTAAGGGGAAAGTGGGGGAGAAAGGGGGAACCGATTACAATGATTGACATATAACCCCCCCCCCAGGGGGACAAACAACAGGAAAGTGTGGGTGAAGAGAGTGGTCCGTGTAAGACATGAAAAAAAAAAAATTATCATTATCAAGGGACCATGAGGGAGGGAGAAGGGAAAATGAGCTGATATCAAGGGCTTAAGTAGAAAGAAAATGTTTTGAAGATGATGGTGGCAATAGATGTACAAATGTGCTTGACAAAATGGATGGATGCATAGATTGTGATAAGAGCTGTAAGAGCCCCCAATAAAATGATTTTTTAAAAATCATAATAAAATATATTAAGACCTTGTTATAAAATTTGCTATTGATGCCAAGCTATTAAAAGGGGGAAAAATGTCAGCAAGAACTTTTAGTTTATATAAAGGAAGTACTTATAGCTCATGGAAGAATTGTATCTAAACTGCTTTTATTGGCTTAGGAGACAGAATTTAAAAGTATTGCTGGGAACAAGAATATTTAAGGCACATTTATCATATTTCATTAGACTTGATAATTAGCACCTAATGTTTTTTAATGTTTTAGATTTGTTAGTGAACTATTCCAAACACTAACACTGGGCTTTAGACCAGTCTTCATTTTATAGTGAATCCTTTGTGTGTGTGTGTGTGTGTGTGTGTGTGTGTGTGTGTGTGTGTGTGTGTGAATATAGTGAGTATTTTGGAAACAAAGTATTGATTTTATGATGTTATTGGTAAATAGTCTGCCACATTGAATGCTGAGCTTCCATATTATAAAGCCTCGGAAACCATTTAGCGTAATTAAGCATTCTTTGTTGTTGTTGTTGTTGTTGTTGTTGTTGTTGTTAGATGCCATCTACTTGGTTCCAGCCCATTCTGACTTAATGCACAACACATCGAAACACTGCCCAGTACTGCGTCATCCTCACAATTATTCCAATGCCTGAGCCCATTGTTGCAGCCACTTTGTCAGTCCATCTCCTTGAGGGCCTTCCTTTTTGTGCTGCCCCTCTACCAAATATGATGCCCTTCTCCAGGACTGCTCTCTCCTGACAGCATGTCCAAAGTATGTACGATGAAGTCTCACCATCCTTGCCTCTAAGGAGGACTCTGGCTGTACTTCTTGCAAGACATATCAGTTTGTCCATTTAGCAGTTCTTGGTACTGTATCTGCCCCAAGTGGGCAGCCCAACCCAGAGAGCTGGCAACTCCCTGCCATGTTTCCACTGACCATGGGTCCATGGGACTATGCGCCCTGCATCCTGTGATCTTCCTGCAGCTATGTGAGTCTAAAGTGGGCTTCGGCTAACATTGGACCCACGGACTTAAGTTGGACTGGGCTGGGATGCTTTCTTGATGTAAAATAACTTCTTGATAGAAAACTCTCTACGTATGTGTCACTGATTTTGTTTGTCTAGACTAGGGGACAGTAAACCATGGCTCCTGAGCCATATGTGGCTCTTTCATTATGTACATATGGTTCTAAAGTAAAAGTGAAAAATTTCAAAGGATATTATTCATATAATGGTGATTTAATTTGTTTGTAAAAATATATTTATGGCTCTCAAATAATTTTTAAAATGTTGTGAGGGACAGGATTGGTTCTTCTCTCAAAAGTTTGCCGAACCTTGCTCTGTTATCCATGTTAACATAGGTGGGCCCAACAAGCTAAATGTTCAACTCTCCAGGTGATTCTCATGTGTGCTGAAGTTTTAGAATCTAAGTTCCACCAGTGCTCACAGGTATCCAGAGTAGAAAAGAGTGAAGGATTTTTCACTGTTAGAACAATTAGAGGCACTGTGTGGAAAACACAACTGGAAATAGTTTTCCTCTATTTAAATTTCTACAAGATTATTGTCTCTATGGAGCCCTGAGAAATTTGTAGAGGTATGATAGAAGAGAGCTAGAAAAGCAGTATCATCTTGGAGGAAACTACAATATGGGATATGGGAAGACAAACAGATATGGAAAAATTAGGGAATAGAAGTTGTTTCAGTGACTCTGTCTTTAAACAAACTACACCCCCCTCCCCCACTCTACCCTCATTTATTGGGTGGGAAACTATCTTAAGGTAATTATCAGTCTGAGGATGAAGATAAGGATGTAGATATGAGTCTATTTTCTTAATTGGCTATTTGGCTTACTAGCTCCAGAGTAATTATTGGTTTTTAAAGGAGGTCTGGTCATCCTTGGGACTTTTCTGACTGGAAAGAGTAAGAATTGAACTAATTGGTAGAATTTAAAATGAGGCAAAGTAACAGCAAATTACTCTGTTGTTTTGTTTACATGGAAAAATAAAAATATCTCATAGCTATTGGTGTTTTTATTTATTTTTTCTTAAAAAGGATGACCTTCTTTCTAAAAGGAAATAAAGGAAAGAACTAAGAGACAAAGGACATTTATAAAGGTATAAACATAGTCATGTACATATGTAAATATATTAATATATAGCAATAGGGAAATAGGTCTATGTACATATATGTATAGGTTAAGTATTAAGGTAGCGGATAGACATTGGGCCTCTACTCAAGTCCTCTCTCAGTATAAGAACACTTTGTTCTAATAACTTGGGCATTCAGTTTTGCTCACCTTTCGGATACAGTTGCTGAAGACAAAATGGGTGCATAAGCTAATGTGATGACGAAAGCTAATGGTGCCTGGGTATTACAAGATATAACACCTGGGGTCTTAACGGCTTAAAGTTAAACAAGCGGCCCTCTAGCAGGGAAGCAGCAAAGCCCACATGGAAGAAGCACACTGACCGATGCGATCACGTGGTGTCAATGATATCATGTCTCCGGCATCAGAAGACCCAAAACAAACAACCATTTCAATGTGAACAAGGGGAGTCAGAGTGGAGACCCAAAGCCCATCTGTAGACAAATGGACATCCCCTTACAGAAGGGTCACAAGAAAGGGATGAGCCATCCAAGGTGCAGTATAGCACCAACAAAACACACAACAATACCCTAGTTCTTTAATGATTTCTCGGC
>NW_022103915.1:32161455-32164450 GCF_000313985.2 Echinops telfairi
CGGGAACCCAGGAGGCAAGAGAATTTTGGGAATGATGAGGGCAACAAATGTATAGATGTGCTTTACACAATTGATCTATGTATTGTGATAAATTGTATGAGCCCCAATAAATTGATTAATAAAAAAAAAAAAGAAAATAAAGAAAAAAAAAAAGTAAATAATGTAGTAGTATACATTTAATTTTAAATGGCTGGCCTTTTTGGAGGGGTTAGAATTTTCTATATTTTAAAATAATTTCTATTAATAGTGAATGCAGTATCATAAAGTGAACGTAACTAACATAGCAACGTATTTGTCACAATATATTAGTTAATCTATCATCTTGCTGGATTTAGATTATCTGCTTCTAGGATTTGTGAAAATCTCTTGACACTTTAGGGTAAACCTGTAAATATAATTGTTTTAACTTTTCTTTCATTTGAACCACTTTTTAAGGAATATTGATCTTGCATCACAGGAACTTTTTTATGATAGGAAATAAACTTACTGGTTGAAAGGATAACTGTTAGGTCTCATTTTTAGTATTTGATCTATAAATAATATAAAAACTTCTTGTAAAAGAAATATCAAATTGTGTAAAAGTAATTTATTCTCATAAACTGCTAGCAAATTTTTCTTCCATAATACAATCATAAACAGTTTTAAGCTATTTCTAACCATATCTTTTAACTATTTTAAAACTATTCCCACACAAGGAGGAGATTTCCCAGAATTTTACTTATAGTGGTATGGTTTCTTTCATTAGAAATAACAAAGCACATGATAGATTGAGTGCTTTTTCTTACTTTTCCCTGGATTTCCTTGATTCTTGAAATCTTTTTGAGTTACTGAATACCAACAGCCTTAGAAATATTTATTATTCTTTGTTATCTAGAGCAAGTATTTTACTTAGATTCTATTTGGTATTGTATTGTTTTGAGTTTTTGTCAGATAATCCTGATAGTTTTCTGTTAGGTCACTAAGAATTTTCTTCTAGAAATCATGCAGTTTAAGAATCATAAAGAGCTTTTTTTCTTTGTGGTATGTGCTTACCAGGCAGAGTAGTCACTGTATTCTAGTAAGAAAATCTATTGCCAAAACACTCAGTAGAGCAGAAAACTGACCTACTTAATGCTGACAGGTTTTGTTAAAAAAAGAAAATCTGTGGAATTGTACCAGCATTGAATCACCCTTTTCCTTCTCTTGTGGTGAATGGACTGGGGAGGGACACAGGAGGGAAAAGAGGATGAATATGGATATTGAACTGCTGCAGGGGAATTATGTAATACAGTAAATGAATAAACACCTGAAATGGATTTGAGTGAAAAGCTCATTCATTTGGTGCCATTTCAAGACCTCTAAAAACCAAAATGCAACCTACTGATGGTGAGTTGATTTTCACTGATAGAGACCTTGTAAGACAGAGTAGAATTGCCCTACAAAGTTTCTACTTGTCCTATAAGATTTATAATCTTTATAGAAGCAGACTGCCATATCTTCTCCCTTGGAGTAGATAACGGGTTCAAATCACCGAATTTTTTGTTAGCAGCTGAGCATTTTAACCACCATTCTTTTAGAATAAAACAGTTCTTAAATTATCTTAAATAATTTAAGGTGTGTGTGTTTATGTATATATGTATGTGCATGTGTGTGTATATATATATGTGTGTGTGTGTATATATAAAATAGCAAATTTGTAAGGCTTTTATGTTATTTAGAAAAACCTAGTAGTTAAGATTGTCATCCAGGATTTCAAGAACTTGTGTGGTATGGGGTATAGGACCCATGGACTTAAGTTGGACTGGGTTGGGATATCTTCTTGATATGATTATTTTCTGATATAAAGCTCTTTCTTTACATATGTGAGTGTCTCTGGTATTGTATCCTTAGACAGCCAGCCTAACACAGGTGGGCCCAGCATCTGAATGCTAAACTCTCCAGAGGATTCTAATGTGTGCTACAGTTTGAGGATCGCTGAGCTCCATCAGTGCTCACAGTTGTCAAAGTAGAAGAGAGTGAAGGAATTTTATGCTTTAGTAAAAAATTACAGTTTCAGAAACTCGCAGTATTTTTTTATTCATGTGGTGATAAACTATCTTAATGTAATTTTATTATGAGGATGGAAATAAGGGTGTAGACTTGAGTCTGTTTTCTTAATGGGTTACTTGGCTTACTAGCTGCAGTGTAATTATTGGTTTTCAGAGGAATTCTGGTCATCTTGGGGACTTTTCAGACCAGAAATAGTAAGAATTGAGCTAATTGGTAGAATGTAGAATGTAGAATGGGGCAAAATAATTAGTAGCAAATTAGTCATTCTGTTATATTCAACTGTTTCATATTTAAATGGAAAAATAAAAAGATCTCATCTATTGATGCTTTTATTTTTTCTTAAAGAGGATCTCTCTATCTCCTTATAGTATTTATCACATTTTGTTATAAACCACTAGCCATGTGGTGCTATTTCAATTAATTAAAATAGAATAAAATTAAAAATTCAGTTTCTCAGTCACACTAGCCACATTACAAGTGCTCAGTAGGCATATGCATATTGGACAATGCAGATTGATAGCACTTTTATCATTGTAGAAATTTTATTGGTTAGGCTGTCCCATCTGTCATACTCTACTTCAGTTTCTCAGCTTTGGCCCTTTTATTTTAGGCTGGATAATTCTATGTTATGGAGGGTTGTATTTTGTATAAAGGAGCTCTGGTGGCATAAATTATGCATTGGACTGCCAATTGCAAGGTAGGCAGTTCAAACCAACCAGCTGCTCTGAAGGAATAAAATGAGACTTTCTGCTTCTGTAGCTTGGATTTATCTCAATAACATTGTTTCTTAGTCATATTCTACCTCCTAGAATGGTTGCACATCGACTAGTTCTTTTTGGTGTACTGACTCCCTTATTTTGGTGCTTCCTACGTTACTCAGTATTTTGCCCATAGACTCCTTCAGTATTTCAACTTAAGTCCTGAATTTTTCCTTCATTTCTTTTTTTTTTTTTTAAGTGATATGTTT
>NW_022103915.1:32165951-32172459 GCF_000313985.2 Echinops telfairi
CCTCCCCCTCTCCCATGTCCCCCCGGAACTGTCAGTCCCGTTGTTTTCTCCTCCAGATTGTTCATCCAGCCTGTCCTATCCAGACAGGCCTGTTTCCTTCATTTCTTCCAGCTTCATAAATGCTGAGCATGCTCTTCTCTTCTGGTTTTCTAACTCCAGATCTTTGTTCATTTCATTATAATATTTGACTTTCTGCTCTCAAGTTGCTCTTGAAATCTTCTGTTCAGCTTCTTACATCATCATTTCTTCAGATTATTTTAGTTGTTATGCATTCAATAGCAAGTTTCAAGATTCTTGTCTGACATCCGTTTATTTTTTTCTGTCTTTTTAATGACCTTTGTCTTCCTTCATGTACAATGTCTGTGATGCTATTCCACAACACCAACTTATTTGGTGGTCAGTCATTAGTGCTCAATACATCAAACCTATTCTTGAGATGGTCCTTAAATTCAGGTGAAATGCACTCAAGGCCATACCTTGGCTCTCATGGAATTGTTCCAATTTTTTTCAGCTTCAACTTGAATGTGCATATAATTATTAATGAATATTTACAGCTGTTTCTTTTCATTTTGAATCATGCCACATCAGTAAATGAAGGTCCCCAAAGCTCTACTCCCTCCTTGTCATTAATGTCAAAGCTTCTTGAGGAGGCGGTTCTTCCCCAGTCATATTTTGAGTGCCTTCCACCCTGAAGGGCTCATATTCCTGTTCCACAGTCTGTCCTTGGCCTTGTTCTAACTGATGATAATGAGTTTCTCCATTATATTCCCCACAGCTATCGTTTATTTAATACCTGTGCATCCCATATGGTGATATCCATGTCAGTAGTCAATTTTTATGTTACTGAGAAAAGGTATTTGAATGAATAAGTCACCGGTATCTTTTTTATAATTAAGTCCATATTTTCCAAATACCAGTCCTTCTGTTTCCAATTTTCTCATTCCAATTATCAATAATTACCATGAATCTTAATTTTATGTTTGATCAATTTCAGAAGTTGATAATTGATTTTGTACATCAAGCCTCACTTAGTCTTGGCATTATTTGATACAGCTTATTGTATGTATGAATTTGTTGCAGTTAGTCATGGGAATTTAGGGCTTTATTTATCTTTATCTTTTGTTTTTTCCTGTCAGTTTGTCCAGTTTTTTTGTAATGTGGTGGCTTACATATTGTTATAATCCTGGAAGCTATGCCATCAGTATTTCAAATACCACCTGGTCACCCATGATGGGAAGGTCTCAGTGGAGCTTCCATGCTAAGACAGACTAGGAAGAAGGATCTAGTGATCTACTTATGAAAAAAATTGGCCAGTGAAAACCTTTAAATAGGAGTAGAACATTGATAAATACTAGAATATAGGCCCCTCAGGTGAGAATGCACTCAAAATATGACTAGGGAATAACTGCCTTTTCAAGTAAAATTGACATTAATGATGTGGATAGAGTAGAGCTTTGGGGATCTTCACTTACTGCTGTAGCATGATTCAAAATGAGAAGAAACAGCAGTAAACATCCATTAATGATCAGAACATGGAATATACAAAGTCTGATTCTAGGAAAATTGGAATTGTCAAAAACGGAAATAGAATGCATCGAAGCAATAGTGAGCTGAAATGGACTGATAGTGACATTTTGGATCAGACAATCATATGGTGTACTATTCTAGGAATAGTCAATGAAGAATGACATTGCATCCCTCATCTAAAAGATAATTTCATCCTCTAGTATGAAGTATAACTGCCAGTGATCACATAATATTCATTAGTCTGAGGAAGACCAGTTAACATAACTATAACTCAAACTTGTGTAGCAACTTTTAATGCCAAAGATGAAGAACTAATGATCCACTTACTAGACATTGCCAAATGTCCCCTTAGAAACAGTGCTGCATCTGCTTGCAAACCTCTGTTTTTTACATAATATTTGGTATCACTTAATTATTTTCTCTGCATAAAACACTCAGTGACTTTACATCATTTATCTGATCATGATTTTGTGAATTGACATTCTGTCTTGAGCTCAGCTGATTTTTGTGGTTTGATAGGGGCCAGATATATAAAATAGCCTCACATACAAGAGGGTACCCCTCCAAAAACTGGAAAAAAGCTCCACTAAGAAGCTTTCATAGTACACATTTTTCCCACTAGACGAGCATCAAGCAACTCGCTCTGAGTTAGTGTACCTAGTGGAGTCTCCTGGGAAGGTTCTGGGTCTCTGGTCACAGTGAGTTTTTTGTGAAAGCAGTTTTGCTTGAACCTCGTTTTTTTGTGATAGCTGATTTAGGCGAACAGTGTGTGGCTGTGGAATTTTGTTTCCTGTTCAGGAAGAATGCCACTGAAACTGTTGTGATGTTGAACACAGCTTTACAAGGACAGTGCTATGGGAAAAGCTCAAGTGTACAAGTGGTTTTCTCATTTCAAAAAAGGTGAAATGTCGATTGATGGACAAACCTTGTTCTGGACATCCATCAACTTCCCAAATGGATGAAGATGTCAAGTCTAGTACATTTGAAGTTCGTTCCACCAGGTCAGACTGTTAACCAAGCTTTCTATTTAGAGGTTCTGAAAAGATAGTGTAACAGTGTGCAACAATAAAGGCCTGATTTGTGGCAGAAGGGGACCAGTTTTGCTACCATGACAATGCACCTGCTCACGCAGCCCTCTCAGTGCGCCAGTTTTTGGGAAAAATAGCATGCCTCTCTTGCCCCGTGCACTTTACTTCCCTGACCTCACTCTGTGTGATTTCTTTTTGTTTTCCACGAATCAAGATCGACATAAAAGGACAGCGATTTAATGACATAGAAGAAGTGAAGAAAAAAAATGAGGGAGATGCTATCAGCCATCCAAACAGATGAGTTTGAAAAATGTTTCCAAGACTGGAATTGCATATTTGACAAATGTTTTGATTGTAATGGAGAATACTTTGAAAGTGCTAACATTGTTTTGTAGAAAAATTTAAATATAGAGCTTTGGGGGGAAAAAATCCACTTTTGGGGGGGATATCTTCTCATGTTTGTTGGGTGTCTGACTTTTGACCCGGGTAGTTGGAATCTGTTTTCCATGTGGCTTCTCTAGCAGGCTAGTTCGGGTTCATTCACTTGGTGACATAAGGATTGAGAGTGGCCAGATGCCAAACTTCAGTGTTTTAAGTACTTTTCATCTCTCTGCTCTGTCAAATTTTCTATTGTGTTGTTGACCAAAGCAAGTCACAGACTTCCACAGCCAAATTCAAGGAGTGGAGAAATAGATTTCACCATTGGACAAGAGGGAGTAGCAAAGTCACATTGTAAAGGGGTATGCATACGGATAGGGAGGAATTTCCTGACTGTTTTGCAAACAAGACAATACAAGACCTTTCATTCAATTTACCAGCTCCCTTTTTGTTATTTATAGAAATGTTATTTTAAATGATCCATATTTATTTAATTTTATTCTCATATTTGCTCATCCTGATATTCTTGATTTCTTTCTGTGTTACTCCGCTTCCATCTTGGATCATTTTCTTTATTCATAGACAACTTTAAAAGTTTTTTTCAGTGTGAGTTTACTAGTAGTTAATGTTCTGTTTTTCTCTGAAACTGTTTCATTTTGTTTTCACTTTTGAATGATAGGTTCACTGGGCAGAAAATTTTAGATTGAGTTATTTTCTTTATATCACTGTCTTATGACTTGATTGTTTCTGTTAGAGAAACAGTGCCTTTGATTTCAGTAAATACCTATGTAGTTTTCTTTGTGTTTAAATTACCTGAAGGTCATAGATCCTCTTGAATTTGTAGTTTGATACTTTTTGTCAATTTTGAAATCTCTCTTCTGAATTTGTGTCAGCTATTTCACTTCTTTCCATATGGTATCTTAAAATAATCTGTATGTTTGATGTTCCTCTGTGTCCAATATTGCTCTCCTGCTTGTTCAGTATTTTCTTTTTTTTTTACTTCAGTGCTTCAGGATATTTTCATGCTTTTTTTTTTAGTCAAATCTGTTAAAATGTTTTATTGTTTATTTCAGTTAATATATTTTTTAGTTTTAGATAGAATTTAAATTTGTTTTTGTTTGTCTTTTTATATTTCAATTATACCTTGTAAAATTTATGTCATGTTATCTATTTTCCTAAACATGAGAGCTTCTAAAAGGTTGTGGGAAAATGGAATTAAAAGATAATGGAATTTTTCTATACACTTTAAAAAATCCTGTCATATTAATAACAGTTATTTTAAAGTTGTATAATATCTGCACCCCTTGTAGGTCTTTTCTTTTTGTGTGTGCATTTTTTTTTCTGTTGTCTGCTTTTTCTTTTGATTTTCAGTCACTTGACTTTGTATCCTATATGACTGGAAGTTTTAAAAATGAATGTCAGGCATTGTGTTTAAGAAATTATATATATAAAAAAAATTATAGTGGGTCTTGATGGATATTTTCCTATAGAGAGGATTGGATTTTCTTGTGGTAGAACTTACAAGTAGGAGCAGATGACCTTGATTTAATATGGACTTGAGATGATTAAAGCTTTGTTTTAGTTTCTGATATAAATCCAGTTTCTCCTGCCTCCCAAAGTATTGTCCTTCAGAGGTATCAAATGGAAGTCTGTGGTATTTGCCAGTACTTTTCTTTGGCAAGTCCAACACTCTTTTTAATTTTTCCTTTTCGTGCACACAAGTCTACCAAAAGCTCTGCTTACCATTTTTGCCTTAAAATAGGCACTTTGCTTGGATATTGGCCTCTTGCCCCCACCAGATTAGGCAAAAGCAGTACAGGCTGTAAAACTCACTTTTCTGTGATCTCCATTTCTGTGGAATATTAGCCCCTTCAGTCCTGTCCATTTTGATAGTCCTGAAATCTTATTTTTGTCTCTGCAACCTTGTGTGACCGTCTGAAGCTGTAGTCTGCAGCAGGCTATCATATGAGGGAAAAGTTGTGGAAAATGTTAGTTTCTACCTGGCTTCCTTGTATCTTTTAATTTTCTGAAGTCCTGGCTGCCTTATTTGCCTTTTAAATTCAGTTTTATAGCTTTTCTTGCATGGACAATTAATCCGAAACAGATTACTATGTAATAGCTGGTAGGGATGTTTCTATTTGTTACTGAAAATCCTTCATTTATTAAAAAGTATTTTTTAATCATTAGGGGCTCATACAACTCTTATCACAATCCATGCATACATCAATTGTGTAAAGCATATTTGTACATTCATTGCCCTCATCATTCTCAAAATATTTCCTCTCCACTTAAGCCCCTGGCATTAGGTCCTCATTTTTCCCCTCCCTCCCTAAAAAGTATTTTTAAGCATGTATTAATCTTATAGTGAACCTGACATTGAATGGTTTTGTCCACATTGAACTTGTATATTTTTTAGGGATTTGAGGTATTTGTACATTTATTTAATTTAAATTATGATAAGCATTAAAGGAAACTTATAGGTTATATAAGAACTTATTATATTGGTAGTTGATGAATTGCATTTATAGTTTGTTCCCCACAGCTATAATGTAAGCCCATGAGAAGTATTCACTGACTGAAGTATTCCAAGCACAAAAAACAGTGCCTGGCACAGCATAGACCTTCAGTAAATGTTTGTTGAATGAGTTGAATGATTCAGAAAATGTTTAACTGAATCCTAAAATATTTTACTGTTAAAAGTATAACAACTTAGGGGCTGGCCCCATTCCCAACTACATGGACAGCCCCCCACCCCCACCCCCAGAAGAATTTACTTCAGAGGACAGCACTGAAGCTACAGCTCAGGGAGAGGGACATGTTTGATCAGAACGCACAGGAGCAAATGAAGGGGGAGGAAGAGAGAGTGGAACACCACCAAGCCTTGAGGACGATATCCCTGCTCAGAGCAGCCAATGCACAGAGAGGACCACATGGCCGACTCCACTAGAAGACACCGCATCCCTCACTGACCTACAGCCCTACAGGGGACAACAATGGAGACACAGTGTGGGAATTGCACCCAATCTGACCCCACCACACTGAGGAAAATACTAAGGACGTGCAACAGAATAGCAAGGGGAAGCAGAGCAAGGAAGTCCCAAGGGAATACTGAAAATAGACTTTGGGGCCAGGGCATGGCACTCCATCAGACTCCACTGGAAAGGTCAAGAAACAGACCTTGAACTATGTACAGGTTCTTTTTGGTGTGTGTCCTTGTTTTATTGTTTTATCTTTTTTTGCTTTGTTTTGCTCTGTCTTATTTTTTGTGCATATTTTTATCTCTGTAGGTCTATCTAGATAAGATCCGCGGGATAAACCATCCAGAGGAGAAAACAAAGGGACCAATGGTTCCAGGGGAACATGGGAGAGGAGGTGGGGTCGGGGAAAGGAAGTAGTGTTAAACTCAGGGACAAGGAAACAGTGAGTTTCAAAATCAGTGGTGAGGAGGGTGTAAGAGGACTGGTAGGGCTTGATCAAGGGCAATGTAACCAAGAGAAATTACTGAAACCCAAATGAAGGCTGAGCATGATAGCGGGACAAGAGGAAAGTAAAAGGAAATAGAGGAAAGAACTAGG